>NW_017259254.1:2338448-2354224 GCF_001594045.1 Atta colombica | reverse complement strand
ACTATTTAATTAAATGTTTAATATTTAAATATGAAGATATAGATTTGTTATTTAAATAGATCTCCAGCTAGAAATAGTTGATCGATCAACGAATTAATGTTGATTCAACGTCGATTGACTAAATCATTTCTGGTTAGGTATTTTATAATTAAGAGGATCATTATTTCCACGCTAAATCTTTCTTAAAGAATTTGAAAATCAAATAATAGTTCAAATAATTTTACAAATAATTTCTATTGTATATAACCGTCAGTCATTCTTATACTAATTAGGAAATGATTATCGTGTAAAAGGAGATTAACGAATTTCGAATCTGAGAAAACCTGGTGGATAATCAGACAAAATGGTATTTAATCGCCTTTCCAACTCAAATGAAGTTAAGCTCTCAAGTGAATCTCAGATGCGTCCCTTCTTCTTCCATGTCTTTAGCCGCGTTGTCTTCTTAAAAGAGAAGAGATCTGTTCGATAGGAAGACGACAAAACTAAATAATCGCGTTACGGCTTCGACGTGAGTTAAGAACGATCCGGGTGTTTATAGGATTTAATAAGACGACGTATATCAATTAAGGTGACTCATATCTTATTCTTATAGTTACAACTTTAATGCTACTATATCATAGGATAAATAGTGCAATAAAAATAACAATATATACTTCTTGTAACGATAATTAATTATTAACTTAATCACATTATTATTAGTTGAACTTGTGATATCAAAATTTGTATAAAATTTTACATCTAAAAACGAAGAACTTAAATTAATAGGAATATAAGCTCTTCTATTAAACTCAATAGTTAATTATAAATCGGTATTGTAACGTAATTAACATTCTAATCGCGCATGTGAGCAAAAAGGAAAAGAAAACACTTAGAGATAGCATTTTTCTTTCTTGAATAAAATCTGCGATAAAACTTTTTACAACCCCTGAATCTATTGTTGAGCTTTTTAAATTCGTTCGTCTTCATGAAGACTCTCCTTTTATTGCTGCTTCCCGTCTTAACTCTCCATCTCTATCTCGATTTCTAACCCTTCGTTCAAGATTTTCTCATCTGTCTCCGTTTTCACGGTTGCATTGTGGCAAAATGAAGACGCCGATTTGAGCGAGCCGACGCCACGCGAATGCCACAGATTACCATGAAAAATGGCCGACTAAAATTGCCTCGTGTCTTCTTAATGCTTCTCACGCTAATTACTTTGGTGTGGGATCTGCTCTTTCATTGTTCTCGCCGTTTTTACGTCGGCAGGGGTTCAGAAAGAACCCCACGGACCTTTTTATGATTTAATTTCAAGCGATACACCATTTCTCGTTGGAGAGAAATTTCCCGGCCATGTATTGTTTCACATCCGCACAATATATAAAAGAAAGCGCAAATATAAAAATCCAATAACAACGAAGAAGATTCTTAAGTGAAATTAGTATAATGCGAAGTTGAGTTAATCTCTTGTCCGTTATTCATCGTAAGCTTGACGGGCATAAATTAAATATATTCAACGTTTCTTATCTTTTCTTAAATACGCGATTACTAGCATTGAGTGTATCACATTCGCATTTGAAAGAAAAAAAGCATAATATTAAAACCTAGACACTGCATAAAAAACTTACATTTCTAATAATTAATTTGATTTTTACATATATGATTTGCATTATTTTTACTAATTTTATTATTTTTATTATAAAATTTCCAAACTTTCCGATTCGCTGGATTATCGCGGAACATTACGTCACTCTCGTCATGTTTCGGTACAATGATTACACCACGGACGTTTGGTTCTTGAAGCTCTCCGAGCAGCAGGATCCATTCCGCTTTCGCATGCACGCACAGCGGGTCTGCATTATTGCGGCTTATCCGGTATTACGCTTATGTGACGCTAGTAACATCGCAGCCTTAAGCGCGCACGATGTATCGAACACGGAATTACCCCATGAATTCGCCCCCATCTCCCATTCCCATGGAAATTCTGTATACAGTGCTCGAAGGCCTCCTACTACCTAAACATCCTTGACAGTGACTTCGAGTCATAATCGAGAGATAGATAAATTTTTTAAATTTTTTTATTTTGTCAGCTTATCGATATATGTATATTATCTCTTTAAATATCTCTTATATTTATCAATTTTTATCCTCGCGATCTATCTTCTTTATACTTTATATTTATCGATATAAAATAATGCGTTATCTTTCTTATCGTCTACAGAAATATATCTACAATTTTATACACTACTATATTTTTAGCTTGTGTATATAATAATTTAAAATCTCATATATAATCACAATAAATACACTACAAGAATCTGACAATTCTTCTTTTTAACATTTTTGTGCTTTAATTTAGTTCTTTTTAAATTATTTAACAAATGCTTACTTTAACTATTAGTGCATAATTTTATTACTAAATATTATATATATTTCTATTATTATATATTTATTGTTTTACTAGTATTGGGATTTTTCTCGAGAATTCATTATTAGATAATAAATACTAATAATCGCCTACAGGTCAGAGACGCTTCAGGATGATATCATGATATTCCATAGACCATTTTCATCACCGCGTTCCAATGCTTGTTCCAAGAGGCACGCATGAAATTCATTTATTCACTCATAGTTGGGATGGGTCATTCGGAGACGTGATCGAGTCGATGGGTTCATTAGAATCGCCATTGCTTCACGAAAGACGATCGAAGAGGGTCATTGAAATATTGGAGATGCTTAACTTCCTTTCTTATAGCATATGTACTCCAATATATTTAAAAAGCCCCAAAAAGATTTGATTAATTTTATTAAGATTTTTTTTCATTCAAAAAATCATGTTAATTTATGCAATTTACTCTATTTTTTATGTTGTCATTAGAATCTAATTATCTCCTTAATTTATGGTTAATTGAAGATAAATTCTATATAATTTATTAAAAACTTCGCAAACGATTTACAAGCGCTTGCATAAATTATGAAGAATTAACATATTCTTTATATCATAAATCTTATAATAAAATAATATTATGTCTAATATTGGGTGTAGTAAAAAGAAATCCATTATTTTTCCATTCAATTTCATGCAAAAATAATGGATTTCTTGATGATATTTTAAAATAGAATTAGTATAAAGTATTTTCTTATCTCGCATTAAATAAACATTATATTCGATGCTACTTTACATACAATTACAAAATTATTTATATTTTCTGCAACATTGATTTTGTTTTTGTGAGATCTGCAATACAGTGACATACTTTTAATTGATAATTTTATTTATCGAGCGTTACACATTTCGAGAGCTTCGTGCATGCGACGTTTATTAATCAGCAAAAATGAAGCTCAACTTTATATCGTTATCGGTAACAATCGTTGCCTGCATCTCGTTGGTTAATGATATAATCTCGTTATATAACAACGTGATATGCCTGCAAATACGACCAAACCGGCGCAGACAATAGCTTTGCTGATTGCGAACGTACTTCTCGCATTTTAACAACACTCGTACTTTCTACGACGTTTGCTCAGTATCTCACCTTCTCTTTTTTTCTCCCGATGTTTTTGCTCTTTCTTATTTTTTTACCTTACACGACTTCATGCTTGTCAGTCGACACACGCTGCTGGATAGTTGAGCCCACTTCTACAACAGCTTTATTTCTAACATTTAGCTCTTTGAAAAAATTAGTTAATTATTTACTTTCTAAAAATATGTAATGTTTTTTTTTAGTATTGAATATACATCCATATATCATTCAACTACTTCAAAGACATAACTCAAAAACATAATTTTTGAATTATTACCATGAATAAATTACATAAACATATTATCCATTCAATTAGAAATGAACTAATTTCAGAAACAGTCGTATAAATTGTCACAACTCAAAAAGGACGATTTAAAAAATTCATTAAAAGTCATTAAAATCATTACGATTTTTTATTAAATAATTAAGAATATATTCTTTTTACTGATATTTAATTAGACAATAATTTTTTATTAAATTAAAAAATAGTTTTCTCTCTTTTTCTACTTATTGTAGGCTATAATTTTTTGAGTAAAGAAGTACACTATATATACAATATACAATCAAATTATTTAATTCATAGCAATTTTCTTAAGAATTTACTAATCAAAAAGTAGTTTGAAATATTTATTATTTAATAACATGTACTGCGTAAACATAATGTTAACTTTCGTGAAATTTTTTTACGATTCATATAAAAGAATTTTATTAAATGTTCTATTTATAATTTTTGAAGCTTTAAAATCCAGTCTTTCCAGTCTTCGTTTTTTCCTACCAATAATTAGCACCAGTAACTGGTGCGTTAATCATTGAAATAAAACGTAAGCGTGATTTAAACTTTACAAAAGATAGACATATATTTTTAGGAAGCATTTAAAACTTTAAGCTTTGTTTTCATCAGATCGTATAACCGTTGACTTTATGAAGGATGGAGTATACAGTACTTTTTTAAGACTTTGAAGAAGCGCTTCCTGCTGTTTGAGTGCGCGTCTTTCGTAAGTTTAACGATTCTCGCAGTCGTCTTATTTCTCGGATGTGCATCCGCGCGGAAACCTCTGTAAAAAAAATTGATTGTCCGTTATCAGACATTTACGATCCTTTAATTTCGATTTCGTGACGCGGGTTCGCAACGATAGTTTATTATCGCTTGCGTTATTAATCGCTACAATATAACGTCGTAATCTAGGAAAGACCGGAAACAATTGTTTCGCGGTTGAACGTGTACGCGCAACAAGTCGCGTCCGATAAGTCATAGCCAGGGCGGGGGTATCTATGTCGTTCCCGGTAATAAACATATCTGTATCGAGATGGTGGTCGTACGTGTGAACGGTTACAACCACATCCGCTTGGGACGGTGGTATAGAATTTCCAATATTGGATACACTTGTGCAGTATGAAGGCGGATGATATCTATCACGACATCTTCACCATGCGATCGATAATGCAGTAATTGGCGTCTTTCATCTTCCAGAAATTATCGGTTATGCATAAATTTACATAGCGCATTTATAATTAACTTTTTTATATTATAATAATTTTTATATTATAATAATATATTATAATTAACTTTTGAAAGAAGTAAAATTATTTTTTTTCTATTTTATTTATATATTCCCTACTTTTTTTACACATCCTCATATTAAATTAAAAGTCTTAAACACCACTTATACTTTTGTTAGATTATTTTATAAAAATGTAATAAAATATATACACATAAAAAATATCTTAAGTATCTGTACTTAAGATCGCGTCTTAAATATTCATACGGCTATTCTCCAGACAAAAACTTGTATGCTCTGCTTAACGAGAGCGGATAATGAGAATAGTAAGATGAAACAGGCCTTGTTGTCGGGCCACGAAAAGGAGCGAGCAGAATATGAAGGTCGGAGTTGAGCAAAAGGAGTTTCAAGCGAGAAAAATGATACTTTTCATACCGGAAAATAAAATGAGTCATTCAATGAAGTGGTCATAGTGTCGGCGGTAACGCGTCAGTGTAAAAGCGGGGTGAGAGGTTGCGATTCTGAATGTTCTTCTTCTGTTGTACCTCGCTTCATGTACTTGCCGTTTTCTTCTCGTTGAGTCTTTTTCTTTCTTTCTCCTTATCCGACAAATGGATGGGATAAATTGCACTCTTGGCACTCTTGACTTTTAAACCCGCTAGGCGGATCTGTGTCCAACTATACTTACTTTTAAATGTCTTCCCCGACTGGGATTTCAGCGGTGTCGACGACAATTGCCGACGCTCGTCGGCGACGTCGTACTGACGACGCTCATCGTAATGACGCAACGCCTTACGGATTAAGCCATTCAAAGCTTACGAGCCGGTGATTATATGACGCCTGCGCGATCATCGAATGGGCAATTACGTCTCCGTAAACGGCCGCCGTTGCTGTAAACTCGTCGATTTGCCACGGTCATATGATCCGAAATGTTCTCTCATACGGAAGATCAGGGATCAGAACGGAGATCAGGGATTACATAGAAACTCGACGTGAACATGACATAATTACTTATACTGTCGCGATTAACGATAAAGCGATAAAACAATAAAAATTTTATCGAAAGGATAAACAAATGCTTCCTAAAGTATTTTTATGAAAAGGTTGTTATCTTATAATATACATGTTATATATAATTATATTCAATGATGATATTTGTAATTTACGTTCTTTATCGTACATTTTTTTATGATTATGAGTAATCTGAAGGAAAGAAACAGAATAAGAACAGAATAAATATGACACAAAAAGTAAAAAAGGAGTGTATCGCATTGTAAAAAATAAAATTCAAAATTCAAAATTCGAACTTTGTTTAACTTCTCTTGTCTATTTAGATAATAATAATAAACCATATGCTAAGATGCTCATGTTACAAGGTATATGCGAAACAAGGAAATATGCAACGACATATTTCCATCCAAAGATTATCAATTCGCAACACGTTATTATGACGTGACAACGCTTAAAGAATGCCATTGTCCTGCGCGGTTAGTCCACAAGCAAGATAGTGGATTTAATAATGTTGAGAGCTAGACGTTATGCACACATCGGGATTGGCACACAGCTTTCGGGGGTCTTCAATATCTGAGCAGCTCAGGAGCAGTATTGTCTAAGGCAAGGACGCGATTCTGTTCACTTTGCTTTATGACTGTCTCGACCGATGACGACGATGACAAGCATTATGCTGGGGATAATAGTCTCTACTAACGATTATACATCCGCAAATGAAGTGTATTTTACAGAACAGATGCATTTTGTCAACTCGATCACAAAAATTCACTTTGTCACGGTATTCTTCTGATCTATCTCTTATTCTAATCCGTATAAAACATTCAGAATTAATATATTTTAAGAATTATGTAGAAAGATATAAATACGTAAGAAAATAGTATCATTTCTTAATAATTTTCATAGAACATTACTCGATTTTGCCGGATAACTAATTTGAACATAACGATGAAATTTGACGAGGAAAAATGAGAAAGCGCGACGGATGGACGAAGGAATGCTCATGTCCTCGTCATCCTTGATGCCATGACTCCACGAGCCAAGAGTCGGCCGAACGAGTATAAGTCCTATTCCAATTCCAGCAAGTTAATTGGAATTGTTTGCTGCAGACACCGCGAGCCGCGCGCTCGCGCTCTTCTGAATCCTATACCTCAAGCAGCACTTTCCTTTGTCCCTCCCCCATTTCTGTAGCTGCTGCTATCGTAACTTCAGCATGAAACTCACACCGACATCGCGTTCATATAGTCCCTGACAGTCTGAGAGGAATTAATTTCTATCGTCCACGAATTCAGTGCTGCTCGCTAAAAGCGTCCCGTTAAAATGCTTGCCATTATTCTTTTGAGTTAGCTGAACGATTTTGTCAGAAGAATACATAAGTCTTTATCGCTTCCGTGATAAACACATTTAACTTAATATGCAGTTGGAAGTAAAAATCTTCAAATTATAATACTATCGAATTTTTATAATAACCTAGTATATGGATAATGTGAATGTATACATTACAATCTAATTTAATTTTATTGATCGTTATTCAGGATTATAATTGTTAATGTAAATATAAAATTTACATAGTTGATAAGTTTTTATGTAGCATAATATTTTTTTAATCAGGATGGATTATGTATTTAATAAATTTCTATCGGTTATTTTATTATCGCGATTATAATAGATCTAATTTTTCCAGTTCCTTAGAAAAGTTATTCGCATTTATTCGCTGAAATCTGGCGATGAATTATTCGTTCCTATTAGGCAAATGGTGTGAATTATTTAGATGGCTCTGAGTGTGCGAAAGAGGAGCTATGAATTCTGCATATTGCCGTTTTTGCACTTTCTATTTTAAAATTTCGTTGGTGCAATCAAATTCTTATAATATATATAAATATAAAATTAGCGTAGAATGATAGAAATCGACTACCAGATTTCTTTAAATATGCTAATAAAATACATATTTTGTTTGACAGACGGAAGACTTTTTAAAATAATTTAAACATGTCACAACAAATATTAGTACTAGTTTTGACTTTCTTAGAAACATATTGAATAATTATATGAATATTATGTCTTAAGATAGATAGATAAAGAGAAGGAGAGAAGAGAGAAGAAGGGAGAGAGAGAGAGAGAGAGAGAGAGAGAGAGAGAAAGAGCATCCATACTTATCTGTTTGTAATGATTTAAATATTTTTATTTAGATAAAATACGAGACAAAACTATGCTAATTAATTGTGAAGATAATATTCTCGTTAATATCGCTTACATAAATATATCGATTTTTCTAAGTTTTATTTTTTAATCATTAATACGATTATGTCGTGTCAGTTACGTAAAAGATATGTGATATTAACACATTTTAATTGATTACATGAGAAAACATAATTAGTAAAAATAAGAATTGTTATATATTGTTTGCTTTTTTACCGAAGTTAAAATGTTATTCATGTACACAGTTCATAATACTGAACATATAAGGAAAGATCTTGATTTAGAAGATCTTAATTTAAATTTACGTTTAAGGATATATTTGTATATGCGCGCTAAAAATATTTTGTATATTATCTATAAACATTATAAATTAAATAAAAATTCAAACTATTAAAGATATTAAAGTTGAGATAATATGAAAAAACGTTCTCTCTCGCTTTTTCTCTCTCTCTCTCTCTCTCTCTCTCTCTCTCTCCCTCCCCCCCTCTCTCTCTCTCTCTCTCTCTGTCTGTCTTCTATTCAGTCTATCTCTACTTATATATCTATTTTTCTTTCTCTTTCTCTGTTGGTATTATATTTATTTATATTTAAAAGTGTATAAAAGAAAGAAGAAAATGAAATAAGAGTTGTTTATTATAAAGAAATCGTTTAATTTGTTATTAGTTGCGAAAAAATAATTATTTATGAATTAATTTTATGTTATGTTATTATATTAGCGTTAATTTAAAATAAATTATTAATTGCAAACGTTCAAACTATAAACGCTGATTTTAATATAGGGATTTAAGGCCAATTATTCTGTTGCTAAAATTTGTTAATCCTTTCACATCCAATCCCACTTCATTAGTTTTCATGATAAACAACTTATAGGTCTCATGAGCGATTAGATTCTTGATGATTTCCTTCATTTCTTTGGACGTAATCTTTGTGATGAAATCAGTGAAGACTTTGGAAGTTTTTAACTTTTTTATGTAAAGAGCATCAATTTCGTCCAAAGGTAATACATCATAAAGATCCTTGAACAGTCCTTCCATTCCATCACCGATATTCTGTATCTTACTTAGAGACATAAAAAGATTCTTTATTTTGGATGGCATATATTTTTCCATGCCGATAGCATGATGTAATGCTTGAATAGATTCAATAACAGGGAGCCCAGCCTTTTCTAAATATACCACGAATGCTTGATATTCCTTAAGAGCTTCGAGAGCACGCAGCAGATCGTGGAACTCAATTGTGAATATGAACAGTGCAGCTTTCTGTACTTTTTCATCTTCATTTACATACTGGATTATTATATTGAAAAACTTTTCTATCGGAATAAGATGGATGAAATCTTTTAGTTCTTCTATTATCGTTTTAGAAGGAAGACTTGGTACTTTGATGCCGAGAACGAGATACATGATATCTTCCACAATTTTTAAACTCACTGATTTAACCTCAAGATAGTTTAGGATTAACTGGAAGGTCTCAATTTTATAAATTTTGTTAACAATCTGTTGGAAATTGTTGGATTTAAGTTGGTTAATGAAGTTGACAAAGGCTGTAGAGGTTTTTAATTTATCCGCGAATATGCTAATAAAGACATCATAATCAATGTGTTTCTTGATTTCATTGATCAATCCGCGGAGTCCGCCAGTTGTCTTTCTCGTTATAGAATACGTTTGAGAGCTGGATGGTACGAGTTCCTTAATATCATGTGCTTGGTTAATCATGTTTATTACGTGAAAAATATTGATGCCTTCATTATGCAGATACATAAGTAGCCTGAGTACTTCAGGAATAGTTTGAATGTCTATCAGCATGCGTTTGATTATAGGTGTATTTTGATGAAAGTCATTAAATATCTCTTGTATTTCATTATCATGCATCACATAGTACACAATATCATCGATAATTTTTTCTAGAGGAACTAAATCTAGAATGTCTTGTAAATCCTCATGAAGAAGACCTGTACCGAAATTCGGGAACTGATGAGTTTGTCCCAGTCCGATAATGGCCAAAATGGCAAATAGGCTTAATGTGAATTTCATCTGTAAATTAATATTGAGCGTATTATATTACATTATATTACACAACATATCTTTCAATATGTATAACTATCATCTGTAATGAAAAGCATTATTTTGAAAAATATATCAATGTTTTCCATTAATGATTAATTTTCATATACAAAGTATTTGTGATTACATATAAAAAATGAATGATATAAATAATTATTATTTTGTTAAGATTACGTGATAATATTATAATTTTTATCTTATATATGAATAAATCATAGTTTAAAAATTTTTTGTAATAATAAATTTTTTTGCAAAGATGAAAATTAAGATGAAAATTTAAAAATATATAACAAAAAATATATTACATATTTTTAATATATATATATATATACTTTTTTCTTAGCTTTATTTAATTTTAAATAGATTTTTCTTGAATAAAATAGATCAAATTGAAGATCACAATATAAAACAATATAAGGAATATAATAAAAAATAAAAGATCTATGCTCTTTATTTCTCCATTTTATTTAACTTTAACTAGATTTTTCTTGAATAACTATTAAAAATTAAAAACAAAACAAAGCAAATACAGCACAAAAGAATTAAAAATATAAAGATATATATTTCATTAATTATAAGAATTTTTTGAAAGAAGAAATTTATATGATTAAATTTCTATTAAAAATGAAATTTGTACTAATCTATAGATTGATTGAATGAAGCTAAAAATAGAAAGAGCAATATTTGCATAAATACTTGTAAAAGGTATACATATGTATACATGTAAGAGGTATGAAGAAACTTACTTACCGTGAGTTGTAGATGCAGATTGCGAACGTGAATAATTTATCGTACATTTATATACTAGTAATCTAGCTGTACGAAAAGATTACGAAATTCGATAAGAAACTGATTAGATTGAAATATTGATTCATATGAAAATTCAGGAATTATTTGATAAGCTCGTCTAAAAGCTTATCAAATAGACAAGCTTTCCAACAATATTATATAGTATATACATGTATAAGAAATAATAAAAATGTATGAATATAATACAACTTTTTTTCTAAATATGATAAATATTTGTAAAATTTATATTTGCATTTATTTGGATTAACGGCATATTTCATTTGCGCATATTTATGTAAATAATTGACTTTACTATTTAAAGAATATTTCAGTTTTAATATTTTTATTTATTTGCTTTACAATTTTTATTTTCTGTTATTATATGTCTATCTTTTTTACTATATAGTTGTATTTAACAATTTGTGTTATCCCTTTAATTTGTGCGCAATATCTTATTATGAGTAATGATGAACTGTTTTATTTGCTAGTCTATATTTTAAAATCATAGATTACATTTTCTTCACAGAGGAAAAATAATATATTTCTACTTTTTAGATTTCATATTATGATGTATTTATTAAGATATCTATAATTAAGTAATGTTTCTTTTTTTCAGACATTTGATATTAATCGTGCTATGATTCATATCAAATTTGTCAGAATATGTACTCAAAACAATTTATAATTTATTGATAACAACTTTCTCATTATTAAACAAAGATTATCCAAGATAACGTTTAAAAACATTTCATTTAAAGAAATATATTTATCTGCATTTTATAATAACAATCATTAAAAGTAAAGTCAAAATATCTGTTATTGATAATATTTGTTTCACATATAATAAAATGAATTAAAAATACGATATGTCTTCATAACATTACTATGCTTTGTGTTATTAACAAATAGTATAGAATTCCATGTTGTAAAAAAATATTGAATATATTAGGTAAAAAGAAATCCATTATTTTTCCATTCAATTTCATGCAAAAATAATGGATTTTTTTTTACTAATATAAAAGATGTGTCGAGAACATTATATAATAATTAAAATATAAAAATGAAAAATTTATAATAACAAATATTGACTTTATTTTGTTAAATAACAACATTTTTATTACAGAATTTATAATTTATAGTGAAATCAAATAAAAAAGTAATATTAAAATTATCAATAACTTTTCTGTAAAAAGTAAATATACAAATTTATTATATAGTAAATGACGCTATTAGAATTGTTTTAATACAACAAAAACTTTTACAATCTTTTAATATATAATCTTTTACAATCTTTTAATAAAATCTTTTTCTATCTTTTAATAAAATATCTTATTATTAAGTAAAAAGTTGTGTATAGCAAAGTAAATAGTATGATATTTAAATTTATTGTTATTGATATTTAAATTTATTTGTTATATTAATTTCCGAGCAATCTGCACTTTTCCGACATTGAAGTTATCTTATCTAATCCTTTATTAACTGACTTTTCTAACAAGATTTAAGATAACTTTAATATATAAATTTGTGCTAACTAGCTAGGTACTCGAATGTCTTTGTGTTCATCAACAGCTGTCATAGTAAGTAAAAACATAGTCTCTTATAAAAAGATTACATATGCATGAATAAAATTACATTTTTTAACAAAAATAAATTGCATAATAATTATGAAAAACATCTTAATTAAATAATAATAATTATTTCTTTTTATTCTTATTATTATTTTCTTAATGTAAATCATAAATAAAACAATTATAATTTAAAAAATTCTTTTTTTTACATCAAAAAATTTATACACATAAAATGTTAAATTTTGACATAATTAATACTAACTTCTTACACATGAATATATCACAGATGAAGTATATATCAGCGCTATTTGCCGCTTTGACCATTATCGGTCTGGGACAAGCTCATCAGTTCCCGGACTTCGGCAAAGGTCCTGTTCATGAGGATTTCCAAGACTTTTTGGACTTAATTCCTTATAAAAAAATTCGAACCATCGTTTTGGATTACGTATTAGGAGATTCGGAAGTACAAGAAGCTGTTAATTATCTTAAAACTTCAACCATATTAAAAGATTTGATGATAGATTTGGAAACTATTCCTGAAGTGATTAATATTCTAGATTATATGCAAAAGGAAGGCGTCGATGCTTATTCATTAGTAAATAAAGCTAACGATGCCCTCGGTATCGACAGGATCACACCGCCTTCTCGTTTATATTCCTTGGTCATACAGAGGACTGGTGGAATTGCAGGACTTGTCAAAGATATTATGGATATGATTCCTATTGCCAAGATCATTCGTATTTACGTGCAAAAGATGAAAACTTCTTCAGCTTTCGTCGGTTTTGTCAACCAACTCAAGTCAGACAATGCCCAGCAGGCCGTAAACAAAATCTATCAAATTAAATCCTTGCAGATCATTTTGAATAGACTCAAAAGCAGCGGAGTGAATACGCAGATTACAGCTGATGTCATATATATTGTCCTCAACCTTAATGTACCGAACGATATTACTGTTTACCAAGAGCCTACGCTGGAAGACGAATTGATAGATTTTATGAATCTTCTTCCGATTGATTAGATTATTGAATTAATTTAAAGTATAAAGCTGATAATGAAAAAGTACAGCACTGTCTGCAATACTTGCAGACACCAAAATTTCATTCCAGCGCGATCTTGAAGATCTTAAAAAACATCAAGCATTAATAATATATTTGGAGGAAGCTAGATTGAATGTTACTGATTACATCAAATATTTCATAAGGCTATTGGCATGGCAGATTATGTGCCGCCTAAAATAAAAAGCATTTTCAAATCTCAAATTGGAATACAAAAGATTGATGATGGGATAAAAGGATTGTTGGAGGATTTTTATAATTTAACCTTTACCTTTTGATAAGGTTCAAGGTCTTTATAAAGAGAAATTGCAAAATTCCAAGGTTTTTGTTGATTTCATCGAGAAGATAAAATCTCCGGAAATTATTGATCTGTATGTAAAAATTTTTAAAAATTTTATGATGAAGGCCAAAAAAAATGGATGTGAACTTCCGAAATTGACAAAATTTCCACTAGAATATTTGATTTTAAGTTCCGACATATTAAAATACATAATGTCATATTTTAAGCGTATATTTTAAATATATTTTTTATGTTATTATATGATGCCGATGCTGATATGATGAGAATAATAAAACAAAGTAATTCTTGAATTAAACAATTATTTCTTTAATAATTATAAATAATAATTATATCACTTAATAATTATATCACTACAATATAATAAATAAATTATTTTAATTCTTTTATATAACATAAAGATCGAAATAAAAAGTTAAAGTCTCAAATGCCGATATAAAATTCTTACATTGCTTCTTACATCGCTTTGATTTTAATAAAAACTCTTTAGTCTTTAGTTCAATATAATTTCCTTAATGTTTCCTTTCTTAATGTAATAGATAATTTTCTTCTTCAACTATTTATTTCTGTATTGCATTTTATTAAAATCACTTTTATGTCACAACAAAGTAATTTGTTGATGCAGGCGTTTACATTATAGGCGTTTTCTATGTGAGCCATGTATGTTAATACAAATTATGTAATGTTAAAAAATTTATATACTCTAATTAAATTTAGTAGTAGTATTCAGCTTGGCAATGTAAGTATGTAGAAAATTTATTTATAAAAAAAACATATCTTTAAGGAATACGCTTTAGTACAAAAAAATCGAATTTGAATACTTTATTGTCTTGCGTTTTAATTTATCAAGAGTTAACTCAAAGTTTGCAATGTCGAATCATATTCATGTTACCGTTCTGAAATTCTTTCTAATCCATAACTTTTAATATTCCCATTTTTCGCAATGTTACTGTTTTGAAAGATGAATTGATTCCTACTATTTCACTAAAAACTATTTCACTAAAAAAAGCTCGAGTATCATCATTACATTTTTTTGTTAATACGCCTAAAGTTTCTCCGATTATAATCCATATGCAATGAATGATATTCGTGCTCATTTAATAAATATAAAACGATGATGTTACACAAGTAGTACTAATTTAAAACAAGAAATTAAAGAATACTTGAGTGGATATCTAATTTTTTTGTATACTGAAGATAAAAAGAATATCTTTAATTGCGAGATAGGTATTCTTAGACACAAAGAAAACAAAACTGCAGAAACAGGAGAAAGGAGAGCGTAAGGGCGGTGCTTCCCTAATTAAAATTGTTACAATTTAATAAGCCTCGGAACTTACCATTGGCGCGTCGTAATGGGAAATCGTGAGAAGAATAAGTGAGATAGAACGAGAGAGAGAGACTTCTAGGAGAAGAATGAGGAGAAATCGGACGCTTAAACGAGTGTCTTTAGGGTTACGGACAAAGAGGCTGCAAAAGAGTGAGAAAAAGGGAAAGGAAAGAGACAAAGAGAAAGAAGTGCAAGGGCGCAGAGGAGAAATCTTCGCGATCTCTTAACTTTTCCACTCAATATGGAGCGCAAACTGTACTTTCTTTCTTGCAATATAATTCTCTTTATGATATAGCTTTTGCAAAAGGCTTAATGCGATTTTATAATTTTGCTTCCTTTTTTCAACTTTTTTTTTTATCTTATACATATCGACCGTAAAATTATGCCAATCATATGAAGAAAACAAATGATAGTATTTATTTATCATAAATTTAATTTATTGTCATTTGAAGAAATAGATAATATAATTT
>NW_017259254.1:2332161-2338286 GCF_001594045.1 Atta colombica | reverse complement strand
TTTAATATAATTTTTTAATATAATTTGAATAACAGAAGTGCTTTTATTTCCTTGGTTTATTATTATTATTGTTATTATTATTGTAATTGATATTATAAATATTAATATTAGAAAAAAATTATATATTTTAAGCGAATAACTTACAAAAATATCACTTTAAGATTTTTATTTAGATTTGTTCAAAATTTTTACTCTTTTTAAAAGAAAAAGAGTAAAGTTTTTTCGAAATTTCTATAGTAAATCGTAAATAACATTATATTATAATAATTTTTACAAAAATCAGTTTTTGTGTCATAAAGACACTTGTTAAATGAATTTTTTTTTAAAGAAAAAATACATCTTGGAACCTTCTGTATCGCAACACTATGTTTAATTGGCAATAGCGGTACCATCGGCTTCATAATTGTACTTCTTCGTTTCGTTCGAAGTTCCACCTGCACAACGACGAGTCATATCAAATTATTTTCTCTTGTTAGCCAGAAAACTTTTGTCCGATATTATGGCGGCATGTGGCGGTAACAGCCTGCCGTGTCGGTTCTATCGTTACCAACATAACGGCCTCGAGGATTTTCACAGTAAAACAAGAAGAACCAACTAAGAAAATGTGTTCGGAATTGCATTAAGGCGGCTTTTGCCGCCGGGCAGAATCCCGCGAGTAATCCCGTACTCCGATCGTAGCTTTACCAACCAGTACGCAATAATGGATGCAAAACGTGTATATAAAGGAGCATTTTGGAATCTTGACAGAATTGCAAGATGCTGCAAAAAGTAGCTATATTGTGATAGTTTATAATACTGGCCAATAATTTGTGAATATTCGCAAAATATCTGTAATATTTCCAAGTAATTTTCCATAAAGCTTCGCATATTATATAATCTTTTTTTCTTTTAAATAAATAATTTAATTAATTTAATTCAATTATATTTGTAATTTAATTTGGAAAATTTTGTTTTAGGTACAATGTATGCAACACAATTATTAACCGTTTTTGAAACTTATTTATCTTTTATGATAAATCATTTTTTATTTTTCTAAGCGTTTACGAGTTTAATAACTAATATTATAATTTTACTGTATTGCAGTAATATAGAAATTATGTTTTATTATTATATTTATTAGCAACATAATTTTCTATTATAATTAAAACAATTTTTAATGCCAGTGATATAAATTATTATTTTTTAAGAACAAGCAAATCATGTGCCGTACAATATCAATCATGAATATAAACATATGTTATATGGCAGCAGATAATATTTTGATTACTTCAGAAATAATAAATTGTATATATTGTTTTATTTATATCATTTCTCTATTAATTTGACTAAATGTACAATTTATTTTTATGATTTATAAAATTCTAATCAATTCTAATAGTTGAAGCAGAGAATAGTTGAGAATAATTCTTCAATTTTTTCAGAATTCTTTAATTTAAAATGATGCCTTTGTATTTACTATTTTTATTTCTATTCTATTAACATGTTTTGTTTATTTAAAACTATGATTTAATATTCGATAATTATATAAGTTATATAAGTTTTCATCATAAAAATAAAGTTAAGAAAATTAGCAATTATCCAATCGAAAACCAAAGTTCAAAGCTTATTAATCGTTCTTCAAATATCAACAATAGTTCACGCTCGTATTTCTGTAAATTAATAATTGACATTTTAAATTTCTTAAGAAAACAGGGATAAATTTTAACATTAAGATATCATTGATTTTATCAGTACACATCAATATAAAATTAGATAAAGCAAATCTCAATGAACATTATCTGCTTATTTTGCAAACGGGTATCTCTTAAATTTCGCAAAAGGCTTCTTTGATATTGAAACCCAAAAAATTCGTTTAAAAATGGATAGGAACGAGTGCCAATAAAGGCGTGGCATACAGGGCGAATGAAAAAATTTGTGTTTTACGACACGTTATCCGATGGCAACGTCGAAAATTGGTGGCCGACTAAACTCGGCCAATCGGAAGTCCCTTGTGTTTGATAGCGGAAAAAAGCCTGGCAACGGCGCGGGGAACAAAGCGTTCTTTTACTCCCTTTAGTGTTACGTTCATGTTACGTTGCTTGCCTTTCAGAAAGGCTCGTTGTTAAAGAAAGACTCTGGGACGATTCTATGGTGCCGAAGAAGCGGAGAGGTTGCCCGCTAGAAAGTGGCAGAAAAGGTGGCCGTAACAAATCCTCGGCAAGTAATCGAGGTCGTGCCTCGGCAAGGTTTTACTCTCGAACACTTAACTCTATTGCGATTGGATTCTCTGGCTGCCTGGTGGAGCGCACACTCCACCGCGTCCCGCCTGTTTCGTTTTCTCGCTACCCCATTCCGCCCCCTTTGTCTCTTTCTGTACCGTTCCTCGACCACCTATATCGCGGAACACCTCGGTGGTTTCTTACACGTGGAAACCTTATTACTGGCGACACGATAAAATACCCCTGAGACGAAGGAGACCGTTGCTCGAGTGCCGGCACCACTATGAACTCTGACAGGGCGCAATGGGTAGAGACGATACAACGAGGATTGTACTCAGAGCAGTAATGGGAACTTTTAAAGATTGCTCGTGAGGAAGATATATTCGGGAATGCGGGAGGGAAAAGTAGTTCGTGAGAGCAGTATTGTATAGCACAGTGAAACATTGCCACCAGCCAGTACAGAATACTTTTCGAATATATGGCAATATTAGTTTTTAAATAGTTGTGAATTAAAAAGAGATACTTTAAAAGCTAGAAAATATAAATAATTTTATTTGTAATTGATTAGCATTAGATATGATTTAGCACTTTGCTATATCAAGCATTTCATATCACAGTTAATAATTTTTTTAAGAAATAACAAAACTCTTAAATATTTAGATGAAGAAAATATATATCCGATTTCTCTTTATACAATGATATTTCATCAAGAAGTTAAAATTATTGGATTTGGAAAATTTTTGGATTTTAAATACATATAAGCAACAAATAAAGTAAAGTAATATTTAAAAACTTTTAATTAAATGAAATAATAATTTCTTAATTACAAACTGAATATAGTTATCTGAAATAAGATTTATTTAATATTTGTTATAATATTTTTAATGATTACATTAATTTTACTGATTAATTAAACATTAATTTTATTAATAATTAATTAAATAATTACGCGATTCGTTCCACTTGCAAAACGTTAAATGAAATACGCGAAACAGAAAATTATTATAATTTTGAAAACTTTATTATGTGGTAACGATCAGTGATTATATTCTTAAGCAATTAATATGAGTGAGTTTCTCACCGTAGAGAGATTGAGAAGAGAAGAGAAGCGATAAAGAACTGTAGGGGTTAGTAACCCCGGTGGACGCGCACGAGTTGGCTTGTATTTCAATGTCGGAACATCCGGCCGGGACGACGAGTGATGTGGTCTGCTACCCTCGTACATCCGGCCGTCGCCAAACACTGCCGTGTGCGTTCGTCCTACCGTATGTTTGCGTGGGTTCAACTTTCCTCGGCGCCACGGGCCTGACTGTCACGAGGTGACTATCTAACGCACGACCCTTCAACCTATGACGCGCAAACCGCGTCATTGCGGGTTACATAGTAATACACCTGCATGTGCACTACGAAAAATGCTGTGCGAGCTAGGAGAAAGCTCGGAAACGCAAAGCCGCTAGGTAAAGTTTGTTGACAACGTCTTTGCTGTGTGGCTTTATGATCTAGCCCTTTTGCAAATAGATTTAAAGCTTCGGAATATGACGTACACAACAAGAATAATTTACCGGGAAAACTGTATTATTGCACGTCTGTTATATACTCGAATTAAATAGTTCTACAAGAACTTTGGAATAAATAATGTATAAATTTTTTGTACGAAAAATAAATAAAAATCTGTCTTAGCTTTTGGACAGAAATAAATTTAGAGCTTTTAAGTTAATAATAATTTCAAATTGACTTTCTATTAAACTATTAAGAGATCAGAAATATTTTGTAGTTTGATACTCATACAGCACAGATTATTCCTGTAGCAATATAGCAGGAACATTACAACGTTTCAGAAATTTTATGGTAACGTTGCAAATATTGCTGCAAATTTTTACTTAGTGGGATAAAAAAGTATAAAAGTGGAAATAGATCAGAAAAACCAGTTTTAATATTTTACTTAATTATATAAAGAAAGTTATATATAGATAAATCCAGTCGTGATGCTTTTTCAATCACAACATGATCGATTATCTCTCACTGTTCTTTTCATTATTAAAATATATTTACATGAAGTATAAAGTATATGCATTTAATTTAATTATAAGATGTAGATATACTTTATATCTTTTTGTTAATACTGTATAACGAAGTGCGTATAGCGCTAAATCTTAAGTATTATAGCAGGAACCTCAGTTTAATAATAATTTTTAGCCATAATTAATAATGCGCATTATTACTGAAAATTGCAATAGTGTACATGATTATGCAGATAAATTGTTCAATCACTTGTTTGCATTAATTAAATACTCGACACATTGGGATATCTGTTTAATATCTCTCTATCAGTAAATATACTATCTAAAATTTATATTATAAATTTTATATTTTTAAATAATTGCATATGCATTTTATTAGCACTCTTGTATAAGTTGTCTAACAAATCAGATTGATTTGTTGCATTATTTTAAAATTTACTACAGTCACGTTATACAATCCGATTAAGCAGCAATACAAATTATATCTACAACATATTGTAAAAGTAGGTGAGATGTAAATTTTACGCATAATTAGCCATAAAATGGACTTTCTTACATTGCCTTGCACATTTTTCTTTTCTATTATTATAACTATAGTAAAGTAAATAAATTTTATATATTTTATATATTGTTGATATTTCTATTAAATATAGCTATATACAATTCTGTATACATAAAAAATATTTTTCTTTTCTCTTTTTCGTACAATAAAAAAAAAGAATGTTTCATTCTATGAAACATACAAATGACCTTGGAAATAATGGATAACCTTGGAAAATTATATTTAACAGAAGATTAATTCTTGGTACATTATTAACAATGCATTTATAGCCTGACTACTGTCCAAGATACAAGTAGAAGGCTAGAAAAGGTGATAATATCATAATATCCGGTGTTAAGACTAGATTATCGATGTGCCTTACGTCGTCTATGTGTAACTACGTGGAGCCTCGATAACGAGCAAACTTTCGGCTCCGGCTACTCGAGCAAAGTAATTATGCTCGTATTCCTCGTCGAGTTACATTAATTAACGTCGACTGCAGGGGGAGACTGTGACTCGCAAAGTAGAAGCATCCTTGAGAAGAACTTTGTAAAGTAATCATGTAGCACGTATATTTATATTAATAAAATTGAACACACATATGAGATTACGTTGATAATGAATCTTTTGCAGCAATACTTGCCAATTATGATAATAATGATTAACCACGAAATAAATTGTTATCATTAAGCTAATTCTATTATATTATTTTTTTCTACCCTTAGATGATGCTACATAGAGAAAGTAAAAGGTTAAAAAACTAAGTTGTAAATTTATATATTATTTTAATACAAAATACATATACATAATAAAAAATGTAATACATATACATAAAAGAAGAAGAAGAAGAAAGAAAAAGATGAAGAAAAAAGATAATTTTATAATGTAAGTTATAATTTAAGTCAGATAAAAGTTAAAACTTATTAATCTATTAAGTTAAAACTTATTAATCTTATTAAGTATATAACATTATTTTTAATAAACATCTTAGTTATATCTTAAAGATATTTTATATAGACAAATATTTTTATCATACTTATCGATTTTGTTTTTTAATGAATATATGTATGTATGTATATATAATCTTTCTTTTTCTCTTTTTTTCTCGATTTTTAATTTGTGTTTATTATATTTTATCTGAATGATAACTGATTCTCTTTTTATCGTGTACTTTCTGTTATCATATTATTTATTCAAATTTGATCGCTAATATAAATCTACTGATAGTATAAATTTACTGATATTACAATTTTAATTATATAATAAACAACATTTTATTTTATACTTTTATTAATATACATACAATGTATTTTGAATCATATGATGATAAATTTGCCCAAATAACATAGCACCTATTAAGTGTTA
>NW_017259254.1:2312856-2332061 GCF_001594045.1 Atta colombica | reverse complement strand
ATATATATATATAAAATACAATATATCTCACGAATTTTAAATATGTATACACACAAGTAAACAAATACAAATAATATCTACATTTTTAAATAAAACTTGATTGGCAAATGCTATAAGTATTTTTGTAATTTAATGTGATCTAGTTTGTTGTGTACAGATCTTATATATACTACTTCTTCTCCGCACGATCAATGTCGCAACGTCCCTTAGGTCATTTATGAAATCACATTTCACCTGGGTTCACCCTGCTCTACGGGAGCAATTTTGTCAAGAGCAAATAAGCTTCCTCGCATGCATTAAATTTTGAATAATCGTAAGAAGCCAACACAGTTACAAACATCTTTTGCGTATAAAGTTTCTCCTACGACTTCCACAAAAAAAAGTTGAATTTCAATCGATCTACAGCTGTTGATTGTATCATTTTTCAAAGTTCTCTTACAAAAAGCTTTTTATACTTATATACATTTAAAAAAAATATCTTTTTTATTCTTAAGTTTATTCTACAATTGCGTAAGCATAGTTAAGTGGTTGTATTTAAGAACCAATACAATCAGATTTTTCTCATATTCAATTATAATTGGCGAATTCTTACAACTGCAATCACTTACGCAATTGAATAAGATTTATAGCTATTGAATAATACCGTGCGTTTTGCGGATTATCTCCGTCTAGATTCATTATTAGAACGTAAATATTTCATGAACATTGCAGTTTACTTCATTAGAACGAGAAACTGATATACCAGTGCAGTCAAACTGCCTCTCGCTCTGATAAAGTGAACTGCAATGTCCACGAAACGCATTCTAATAATAGATTTAAAATGACTAACGGCTAACTCGCGAAACTCGTAGCTTTTTTTATAGAAAGTATTCGTAGAAGTAATATTTTACAAATATACGATTATTACAAATTTTTATTTTAAAATAAACCTTATATAAAGAATTTCTATACATATAATTTCACTACATTTATAATATATTTTTAAAGTTTGAAATTTTAAACATTGTAGACCAATTTACAGTAAAATCTATCAAAATAAAATCTGTTTTAAACAAAATAGTGATAAAATTCAATAAAGTTCCCATAAACTATTTGCGCTTATAAAGCTTAAATCATAAGAAATTCTTCATTTTTAACGGAATTTTTAACGGTAGCTATTATAACACAACTAAACTGTGTTTTTAATGTTAGATACTGAAAAATTACTCAAACACGTTGTGAATCTCATTACTGTTTATATATTCGTGAACTTCTAGGCAACTTAATCCCGTTAGCTCTGGTTCTGAAATTACCGGGGCGAGACCGTAATTCTTGTTCGGTCCAGTGGCGTATACCTTTAACGCCGACCCCACGAGGGTTAGACCGGCATTGTTTCCGTTGGCGCAGTTTATCTGCATGGAACCACATGTTATTGTTGTGTACTTTGCCTCACGGGCGCATACCGCTCGCCCGTATCTTATGATATAATAACCGGCAACAGCAATGCTTTAATCCGGGGACTGGCGTGGGGTACAAAAGGTGTGAGCTACGGAAGTAAGCTGATTAGGAAGCCGCCCTCGTCTTCTCGCCTCTTGAACCAACCCTTCCTCTCTTTCTTCCTTCTTGTCCCGATCCTATCTTGCTCTTCCTTTCTCCTCTTTCTCTCCCCCCCCCCCTCTCTCTCTCTCTCTCTCTGTCTTCACTGTTTCTGCCTTTGTCTCCGTTCTTGCTCCTTCGCTTCTTCTCTCCTCCTGTAACAACTGAACCACGCATACAAACACCAGCCCCGTCTCACCCCAATTCTCTACCTTACAGTTTCCCAGTGTTCGCACGAGAAGCTAGGGTAGTTGGCGACAACGATATATCATAGTATTATACCTGTCGGTTACGTTCGGGGTGGGGCGGGAATAAAGTAATTTATAAAGACGGTCGGAACCACTTTCATGCCATCCAGCATCGTCGTCGACGCCCGATGCTTTTCTGCGGATTCATCGCCAGGTGCTGAGCACGCTGCCTGCATCTCTAACGAGGTATACGCGACGTGGAAAGATTACGTTAGTCTTTCAATGGAGTCATGGCGAAATCCTTCTAATACGCATCAATTAAGCGCGAGTAATAGAACCTTCGGTGTTCCGACAGTTGTGGCACAAACGTGTATAAGACATTTCTTCCGCGAGAGCTTTGGAAGACAAAGCTGCATCAATTTATAAAATGTTCTCGTACTTTCGCCGTAAATTTTTTTTGATCGATTTAAATCGATGTTTTTTTCTTAATAAAAATTTTATTACATTTAATTTTTTGAAATATTTTAATTATTAAATATATTAGTGTGTGTAGTAAAGCATTCTAAAATTCCGAAAGTACTTTGATTAAAAACTAAGTATAATAAGAAATAGAATAAGAAACAAATTTTAATAAGTACAAATTTTGTACAAAAGTATATTGTTTTACTCTATTTTTATAAAATATACATAGTATACATAGTCTACATAGTATACGTGTCTACCAGATTCTATTTGCAAAATTTCTTTGTATTAAAATGTGGAAGTATATTATTAATGTTCTTATTTTCCATAAAATGCATAATTTCAAAATTATAACGTAGAAATATGTAACGAGTTGAAACGAATGTTCTGCTGTTTTGCGCGTACAAAGAAAAAAAAGTCATTTCTCGTAAATAAACTATGTGGAGGCAAATGTACACGCATTTTAAAATCCTACATACTGGCTGGATGTCCAACACTGGCTTGAAACAATATACGACATGGAAACATGCACGAACGCAAATATTTGCTTTCCATTTCATACATTTTATCCCTCGAATGTGCTGTTGTTATTTTAAATTCTTTAAAGACAAGTCTTTTCACTCGTTACATGTAGCGATTGAATTTAATTTTAATAGTTCACGATTACACGATGTACTTTTGCAAGTTCCAACAAGAAATACGCATCGATCGCAGTATTATTTAAATATTAAATCATTCTCTCAATTTGTTTCACACTTATAATCGCTTTGATAAAAGAGAAACGGTAAGATGTCGAAAACTGTTTTCAAGATTAATTAAAGTTAACAAGCCTTCTGTTTCGCTAATCAAAGGAAGAGTTTCCCCGAGGAGCGATGGTGGCCTTTACGAGCTCTTTTAGAACTTAATACTTGAATACGAAATTTATCAAACTTGAAACTTCGAAGTCTGAATTCGCATGCAAACGCGCCACGAATGCATCCGACGCTTCTTATTACAGCGACTAGGAAGACAATCCACTTAATCGCTGTATACAAACTGAATAATCCACTTGATCTACTGAATGCAAACTGCAAATACTTGCCAAAATATACTTACGTCGCGAATGGAAACCAGTACGTGCTTGCTGTACTATAATGTAACCACTAATGTGTTGCCCACTATAATGTAACAAATCTCCTCGTATATATTTGCTATCTTCCAGTTTAATTTTATTTATTTCTACCCCCCCCCCCCCCGAGCATGACTTTTGACTGGTTAAATACGTACGATTTCCTATGGAGGACAGCTATCTTGTATCATACTTTTTACTTTCTGAAAAAATGGTGATAAAATGGCTGCAGAGAAAAAGTTCATGCTTTAATGTGTAAGTCTTAAAAAAAATCGAAATGAACTTTTTTTCTTCATATAAAAAAATAAACGCTTAAGAAAGTGATTAGATTCACGCAGAAACTTTATAAAGATAAATATATATTATTAAATGCTTATAAATGTTATGTAAGTAATGATAAAGAAAAGAGATAAAGAAAAAGAAAAAAAATTATTCTGAAATTATACATATATCAGTAGATCATTCTTATTTATATAATTACTCAAAAGTATTATTTATTTTACTGTATTTTATCGAATTTTTCGATAAGAAAATATTCAGAATGTTTTATATAAAATGTTTATTAACAAAATTATGAAGTTCCTCGGCAATTATGGAATCTGGAAATGTTTTATGCATCCGTTAGTACAAGAACAGCTCTGAATGCCATTTTATACGTAGAAAAGTACACGCGTTCAGAAAGACAATAAGATTTTAATCTCCAGTTTTATGTGCGAAGATCACGGGAGAAGAGTGATGGAAGGAGGATTAATCTCAGGAAAGAAATTTACGCGGCGTGCGCGAGTTGCTTTTTAAATTCGCCGCGATGGTAGTCGCGGTATAACTCTGCGCCTGCACGTGATAAGTATTACGACGACGATAATCTCGGCATCTTTGAGTATAAATATTTGTATATGTTGAGAAAGTCTGTCGAGGTGTCGTTTCACAACGATTTTGGAATATCATTTTTCTCGACACTTTGAAATCCGAAACTAATGCGCGTTTCGCGACTGAAACACGATTTCGACGTGTGAACGTGAGTGACGTAATGATGGCACGTCAAATAAGTATGATAATGTTGCGACAAACAAGTTTGCGCGAGTACATCGCGATGCTGTCGCTTTGGCTCGTTTAGAGGAACTTAGCGAAATAATTATATCGTTCCGTGTGCGTCGCCATCGCACATGGCTGCTTCGCGAATTTGTCGCCGCGTACAATATGATAATTCCGCGAAATGCAGTTGGAAGTTGTTGAGATTGGTGGTAGCACGCTCCGCCAAATTAAAATCATCGAGGTTGAGAATCACGCAGAATCTATTTCGTGCGTTGTAAATTGTAACGGATTTAGGTGTGTCTGATTCGATAACGGCGAATTGTCTCAGACGCGAGAATCTATTCACTCATACGCATTAAGTTCTTTGTTCATTCTGAATTTAGTCGTCTGTCTGCATACGCACATTCGAATACATCTTATAATGCTGATGCGGCTAACATTTTCTGTAAAGGATATAAATAATTATATAAGAATGTAGATAATAATATATTATTTCTAAACTCATGAAACAAACTTTAGAACATATTATTATTGTTGTTTTTTGTAAAAACAATGATAATTTCTTTCTTGAAAGAAGAGAAAGAATATTTTTTAAATAACAAAAGTTTTTAAAATAATAAAATAACGAAAGTTATTTTATTATTTTAGTTATTTTATTATATTAGTACAAGTGGAGCATTGATAGGAATATATCGCTAGTATTAATTGTTTCGTCTTATATATTTTTGTATGCATTATATTTAATTTATAAATAGATCATTTATAAGTAACGCTACAATAAAAATTTAAGAAAGTAGATTCTCTGAAGGGAAAGAAAAGACGTTAGATTAAAGTCAAAAGTGTAATAAAATTTTTATTAAAATTTTCCAGCGATTATACAAGTATGTTAAACTTAACAATATTATTAACTGTCATTATCAAACATTTAATAGAATTTTATAAAAACACTTCTCCATCTATATTATTTGTCTATATTATGAATAAAGTATCATTTCTTTAAACTATTAAAACAAGATAAATAACATACTGTATATACTGCGAAAGCTTTTTACTCTCAATATATATTTCTGTCTGCGAAACCTGCGAATTTTTCTTTTTTTAAAACGTATAATTTTTTTCTATTCCTCTGACTCTTTTGCGGTATTTTCCATCCGATTTCGTTTCACGGAAATACAATAACAGCGAGGATGGCGATAAATCTGTAAATAGTTCGACGTAGTTTACCGGGCGCGGGACTCTCGTGGTGAATCCCAGTTCTCTTCCTGGATCTACTCGCGGTGTCTCATCGATCCGGTGACTACAGAGAAATTTATCGTCTCGCTCATTTTCTCTATTCTTCGCATTTCTCATTCCCTTTCAGCCCATCCTTTTCCACCGTACGGAAATATAATAACGCTCGGTATCTTACAACGGGGTTTTATCGTCGGTAAAGCCGGTTGTAAACGGACGTATTAACCGTTTATACTGGCAACATCGAGTGTCGGAAAGAAATGTCGTACTATAAATGTCAGATCTAAACGCACTTTCAGTTTAGAGTAGCGACATCGCTACTTATTTTCCGCGAGCGAAACTTTTACGGGCGTACAGTATCGATGGCCCCTGGAGATACCCAACGTTGAACTCTCGCGAACGTAATTCACCAAACTATCCGTCGTCCACATTGCTTTATCATATGCTCATCCGCGACATCTGCGACATTTGGTGTACTGAAGACTGACAGAATTATACATCACATTATCTAGTCCCTGTTGTCACAGGGACATAGAAACGTCTGTCTCTGACATATCACAAGATTTAGATAGCTAATATCCTCGCTGCAATTGTTTTAATCATATACTTTACGTGTATTTACCAGTACTTAAAATATAAATTATGTAGAATATATTATAATTTCTATTCACGTAAAGAGCATAATAATTTCTCTTATGTATTTCCTTAAATTTGCAATAATAGACTGAGATAGAAATTATTCTATATAATCTATATTTTAACTATTACATTATATGAAGTGTGCAACTGAAACAATTACAGTGAAGACATTAGCTATCTAAATCTATATCAGACATCGCCAAAAAAGTGTTACTACACATTATGAATGAAATCATTTCTGCTTTTGTCCGAAAAACTTTAACTTTTAAAGAATGGGGATGTATTTTTAAATCTTATAGCTTTTTTTTTAATTAATATTTGTTATAATTTGTTATTTTAATGTTATTTTCTACTTACAAAATATGATACTTTATCATCATTATAGTGGCTTTCTCGTAAAGGTTAAATAATGTATTTAGCAAAGAAAAAATATGAAATATCAAGAAAGAATAAAGAAATCAAGGAATATCTGATTGAAAATCGTTATATGTGCGTAATAAGCGAAATGTGCAAATGAGTTTTGATATTCAACATTAATACTAGTCAGAGCTTGACACTGAGACAATATAACATGACTAACAAATCGCAAACTAGTTAATCGGTTTAGTCGGCAACGTTTTCATTGCACGGATTTGCATTGAGTCAGACTCGATAACGGAGACGGACTCGTGTACGTAGACGAATCTGTAAATACCGGCGTGTTATGCAAATCGAGGTAGCTGCACGTGCACCGGACCTCTACATACACATGAAATGCACACATATGCATGCATTTATACGTCCACATATGTATCTGCATGATGTAGCGGCAAACGTTATAAGCCGAGACTGGAATAAGCATGTAAAGTAGATGCTGTGAACAGGTGACACGTTCGCTTCGTCCTGGTGACATGCTCGAATGTTCCGAGTGGATGGTGGAACATGCGATATGCGGAAACGTGATGTGCTCGTTGATGGACTAAAATATGATCTATGCTCTAGCACATCGTTCTTTTTCCTGCTCTTCTCCAACTTCGCATTTTTTTCATCTTTATTCTCGCGGTCGATCGAAGCGTAAAACGAAGTTAACGGTGTTAGCAAGTGGATTATGTAGCAATTCGCAATGAAAAGACAACTCATTCTTTAATCAGGGCAAAAAAATACCTAATATGAAAAGTTTCTGTTTTTATATTTTTAAGGTGAAATATAAAAATAAAAGTTTTTTTTATTTTAAACGTTTTTTGCCTTATAAAATCAACAAATGATAAATGAAAAAATAAACAGATATAAATCAAGTAATTTTGAGATATATGGAGAGTCATTTAATGATTGTAATATTTTCTTATTCTTTTGGAGCATCGCGGCAAGAGAAAGTAAATGGAACGTGACCGAAGTCTTTTCGAGTAATTGGTTTCCGTAACTATTCGCGAGACACGTAATTTGAAAGAAATATTCCTTCAACGATTTCAAGTTTCCTTTCGTTTCTTTTCATTAAAGAGACTTACCCTCCTTCTTCTTCTCTTTCTTTCTTCCTCCTTCCTAATCTCTCTCTCTCTCTCTCTCTCTCTCTCTCTCTCTCTCTCTCTCTCTCTCTTTCTCTCTTTCTGCTTTTAGCTTTAAGTGTTGTAGCTGAGCGGAGATTATCTTTTCCTTGATTATAATTTCCTTGTGTTTTTCCGCTGCACCGAGTGCGAGTATTTAAAGCAAATGATCAAAGGGAATGAAATTAATATTAAATGTTGATTAATCGCTTCGTGATTTGCGTAATAAATTATTTAAAGGATCTGTTTCATCTTATTAAAGTGATATTTAAGAGACCGAACGTTGAATGTCATTTGAAGGATTACAAGAGGATGCGGAAGCTAGAAGCTTTTCTGTATCTCAATTTTGCACAACCAAACTTTTGAACTTTTGAGATTATTCAATTTAGAATGCAAAAGTCGAATTAAATATCCCTTAGCTCAAATTAATTTTCCTCTTTCTTGAAGTAATCAATTCAGAAAGAAATAAGCTGTGTTAGACAATTCTTTCCGCGAATTATAAATAAGATTTTTCTTGCAATAATCTGAAACGTTGTCTCCTGATTTAACTAAAAAATAATCCAGACATTTATTTCATTATTAAGTTTTTTTATATTTAGATAAAAGGAATAAATAAGTATATTTTACTTTTTCTCTTTTCTTTATTGTGTAAAGATGGCAATTTCAAGATAATAATAATAATAATAATAATAATAATAATAACTATTTATGCTTTACAATAAAATAAGAAATATATTTTTTTTATATATTCAAACATCTTTCAAGCAGACACTTTTATAAATTTTACGAAATATCTAATATACATATTATTAATTACCTGTTATTTTATATAAGATGAAGTAACAAAGTATTTAAAGCAAGATTAAAATAGAAATGTATGCATGTATAAGGCTAAATATTTGAAATATGTGGACATTTACTGGTGTGGAACACTTTTGATGGAAACGGATTGCAAACGGGCCGTATCTAAACCCTGTTGCCGAGATTTGCAATTTTGTGTTGTGTTCCTTCACGCGGAAACATGCTGTAATGAGACGCTGAAGAATTTATCACGAGAAACCGTGAAAAGAGCGTCGGTGCATGAAATGCTCTTTTCATTTTGCGCCACGTACTCACCGGAATTGCCACTCTCTTTTTCAATGAAACTTGTCCCGTGCGCGCCATGTTTGCCCCTCTCTGACACGTATACACTCGCAAGCGCTTCCTTGCACCCGCGGTGTGTAATGAACTAAGTAAGCCCCCCTGAAGAAAGCAAGTCGGAAGAAATCTAGACTGTTTGCACGCATTATTGTTACTTCTCCGACGTTTTCCCGTTTATTTCTTAAGACAGTAGCGAGAGACATAACGGAAATTTCACCTCTGCCATTTGTTTAATTATAGTATCACAAAATCGCGCGCGTTAGATAACATGGACCTTTTCCTGAAAGAAAATCCTGAAAGAAACGCGCATCCGTGCTGTGCAGCCGAAGTGAAGAAAGTAATTCTATCGCGAGGCTTCGCCGAGAATATTGCAAGTTCCGACGCTTGTTACGTATTAACCCTTTTGCGATTTTTCATTTTTCAAGGCAGCGAAGCAATAAACAGAACTCGACTGAGCATAATTAATATACCGCTCGTCGGCCAAGAATCAGGAAGCGAACTTTCGAAAGCAATGAGGGTAAATGGAAGGGATGACTCTCTTGGTTACATTATTAATCGGCGTGTCTCAACGAGAACGAGGTATCGAGTCGTGAGATACGCCCAGGATTAAAGAGTTGCTAATATCGCGCTAATTGCTCGCTGAACAAGCAGCAAGCGTTAGTGCTGTCGGCAAAGAAGCCTGTTGGCAATAGTAGTGAGAGATAAGAAATTTATAGAGCTCGCTATCAAAGACGCTATAACATTTTACGCTGGAAGCCGAATCGTATCCACCGTGAGATACTTGATCATCGAAGAAAGTTGTCTATCAGAAATGCAATCAAAGGAAGTTAAACAAAAATGCAATCCATTCATTTGTAAAATATACATTATGGAAAATATTTAAATTATTTATGTATATTAACATTTTTGTTTCTGAAGTTATATACATAAATAATTTAAATATTTTCGATAATGTATATTTTATAAATGAACGGAATGCATTCGATAGATGGATTTAAATATTATGGATGAGATTTCGTGTACGAGTGTCGTTTTCCAATAATTACTGCATGAGAAATTCCTAAACGAGAAATCCCTTTCAGTTATTTATTGTGATAATTATGATATCGAATTTAATACTGTCTAATTGCATAAGTTTAATAAAATAGCTAAGCTTCCATATTTTTGCTGTCAAGGTTATATAATTAAATTATAGTCAAATTCTTTTATTTACTTGGTTCTTTATTAAGAGTGATAAAAGAATGAACATTTGGATTGATAATTAATGTATGTTTAATAATTTCATTAAGTAAGATATTATTTATTATACATTCTTTAATTTAATTTTAATATAATATTTCAAATGTTGTATCTTCTATTCTTTGAGTTTCACTGCTATCGTATAAAAGACAATATTATTGACTATATTTTCCTTTTTTACGCGCTTCTTATGATTGGACGATAAACGTCGGCAATTTGATGACTTCTTGACAGTTAGATCAACGATCAAATATTACCAGGATATTCACTGAAGAGACAGCGTGAACTCCAGTAAAGCCGGCTTACTAAAGTTTTTCACAATGGGAGGAAAATGTCGCCCGCCCGGTCGTATCGATTTCCATTCGACGCTCGTTTTGCAAAAAGCGAGAATCCGCTACGGCGTACTTTTATTTGTATGATGCCGAGGCTCGTAAACAGAGGACCATTATGCAACGAATTTTTCGCAAATGCGTTCTTGTCACAAGCAGAATTGAAAATTACGCAAAATGAAATGGTCTAACGTTGATTTTGCAATCCAGTTTTACGACTGATAGTTCATATTTACAAATAACGGAATACATTTGTCTGATATATCACTGAAAACATTAAAGTGCATACGTTTTTGCAATTATTGTTTGAAATTTCTTATTGTTTTATATATGTCTATTAATTAATTTTAAAAAACTATATTTTATTTTTAGCTGATAATTTGAATATGTCTATAAAAATATCATGTTTTAAACTTCATTTTAAATACATTTTTAAAAATGATCAATTATAACTTAAGTTGAATTTTTTTTTATTCTTACAAATCTATAAAAATATTATTATCTATTAATATATAAGAAAACAAAAAATCAACAAGATCATATTAAAATAATAAATATCTTTTTAAGTAATAGCCAACATATCTTTCCAAATAATAGCTAAATTCAACTTCGCGCAATGTATTATTGCATAATTGCATTAAAATTTAGTTGCAACAGCATCAATCCGGGTAACCCAAGTTTAGCAGGAATTCTATACTTGGAAATCTTAGTTGATATCTCAGACGAATCTTCGGAGTCGCGTCTTCTATTTCAATAGAATTCTACGATAAACGATTAGGACGCAGTATCGTCGATCGTTGCATCGAGGACTTATCTCACTTGTTAGACGTAAATGGATATATCACGTCCTTCTAGAGGGGCGCAAGGAAAGATTCGATTGTATCCGGGGGCAAAATAAAAAGCGAGTCTTGTTTGGTCTTACCCTTCGTTCCTGGCGCGTCCCGGTCTCTCTTTAACGAACTTTCTTACGTCCTCTCTGTTTGCGCGCTCTTATTTAATTTCTCAACGTTCGTCCAATCGCAGTGCTGCAGTCGCGTAGGAATTGAAACCAGGATGGCTGCGAGGAGAGGAAGTGCCCGGACTCTCTCGATCTGACGGTAATTCAATTTCGTCGAACGTCGAGCAAAATACATTGTCTTCGGACGGTTACCTCGTCGACTATGGAAGTATTATATCTCGGGCCCGAGAGCTTACCTTGTTTCCGTATCTGTCTCTTCCCTCTGCACTGTAATTCTCATCAACGGCTCCACGTACTTCTCGCTGGTAGAGCACCGACTTCTGTAACAAGAGGAACCACGATCCTTCCAAATTGTGTGTTGCACTGAACGAGAATTGCGTGTAGGAAATGCGATTTGTATAAAACGATCTCCCAAGAAGCTGTATTTATATCACAACAGTAATATAATCTTATTTAAAACTTTTCAAAATATTACTTTGTTTAAATCGGAAGAGAGGAAGAAAGAAAGTAATACATAAATTGTTATTATTAATAATCAATAAAGTTCTGAAATAGATCCGCAGTTACAGTTTACATTTATGATTTCAGACTTTGCGATCGCGATTTCAATATTCTACTTTCGAATATTCCGCAAATCTTTCTTACAAAGTGTAAGTTTTGGATCCTTATACCTGCAATGGTGTGATTTATTCCGATTTCAGAATGATTCGGAATATACGACAGACATGACACAAATATGAATAAATATACGTAATCCCGAGGATTTTCACGATTCTTTTCCATTTTGGAGCGGATTACGTAAATATGTACGATTTTGTGGTGAAAACCGCAGGAAGAGGAAAGAAAGAAGTATCATAAGATACGCTCTTTCCAGATACGATCCTTTCCATTTGATAGAAATAGAACCTGCGAAAACCGAGAATGGTTGCATCAAATCGAATCTCTATTATTATATGAGATTAATCAGATCGCAAGGCGCATACAGAAACAGATAGTAAACACAGTTCTGAAATTGAAATCAATTCAAAATTGAAATTCAATTTTCGAAATTCTTGCATTATAACGATTAAAAATTATAAAACAATTTTTATATTTTATATACTTTTTCTATTGTTTGTGTGTGTCTATTTTTACAAATAATTCTTTTTACTTAGTCAGTTACTTCAATTCAAAATTCTACATAGCTGTGCAGCATTAACAGCATCGCCAAATGTTACGAAGCTAAATGTTAAACGGATCTATCCCTAGAGAATACATCGCGAAATGTCCTGCAGGAAAAAATGCCGTCTTACCAAACTTTTAAAAGAAATACGAAGAGAATTCTCGTTGACGATTCTCTTAAGATATCGGTGCTTCGCGCAACAACTCCCCGCATTTCTCGAGTGGCACGCGGAATTCGGCGAAGGAGGGAACCAAGGGGTTACGCCGGCCATTTGTCATCGTCAGCGTCGTGGTGTCCTGACACCCGACAGAGAACATTGCTAAACCAATTAAAACTATGTCGTCCTCGAGGAGTGGCAGATCTCTCGTCGAAATACGAGAGTGAGAAAGATGGCGCGAATGCAAGAGAGAGGAGGGTAGATGAAGGGAGAATGAGAGAATGGCAGAAAGTTCAACTAACGCCGAAACGAGGGTTGAGGAAAGAGGAAACGGAAGCATAAACCAGTTCACCCGAGCGTCGCGCATGAGGGTGGCAGTGGCACCCTTCGACCGTCCGACATCATTCTCTAAATTATGCTCGACCCGATAATTTATATCATCGAAGACTGGAATTTCTCGCTGCATTACGTACATTTCGCGTATTGCGTTCGCTAATATGTGCAACTATGCGCAATGTTTTCATTAGGAATTAATACAGCTAGAGAGAATTTGGATTGACTGATCGAACGATCAATTGACACACACGGAGCTTTCGTTAATTTCCGCCGCGTTTCACGCGTTTCGCCCGGATTTGTACCCGCATGAAAGTGATGTCTATCATACTTGAGTTTCTCCGCGCGGGAATTTTTTAATATTCTCTCCGTCAGAGCTTCATCCGGTTTCACGTATACATACAGTGCGAAGTCGCAAAAAGAATTTCGAGAAATGTTTCGTCGTTCCAGTGGGAAAATAAATATTCGACTTTCGTTAAGTGCACTCTGGCAAAACGCGAAACTTTTTCCATCGTCCGTGTCTGTCGTTTGTTACCGCTAACTGCGCGGAACCGACGCAAACACGCAAATGTTCTTCCTCTGCTCCATTTCCCTCCGCCCTCTCACCGTGCACATGCACTTTCTCTCCCGTTTCTCTTTCGTTCGTTACCATCAGTTGAACCTCATTCCCACCTCCGTCTGCCGATGTAAACATCTGAAGTTCTGGCGTTTTTCGCGCGCGCCGCCCGCATAAACCACGCGGAACGCCACATAATTCGCCCCAGTGTTCCCTTACCGCCCGCGGGCTGGATGCACGTTGCACGTTACCGCGGGATCCGCGTGTAAACGCCCGAAGTTCCCGGCATTGTTACGTGTACGAGTATAAACTCGAAGATTCACCGCATAATTCGCCGTACGCCATGTATGCGTGCCTTCCCTAGGCATGCATTTTCTCTGCCGGCAATCCCTAACCTCTAACGTTCTCTTTCTCTCTCTATCTTCACTCTCTCTCTCTCTCTCTCTCTCTCTCTCTCTCTCTCTCTTTCCCTTTTCACCCTTGTCATCCTCCCTTTGCTTCGGTTTCCCCAGGATTCCGGTTCGTCACCGCCGCCTGCACCTGACGCTTAGTATCTAACGTTACTGCCGCACTCGCGGAAATGCCGAAACAAGATTCGTAATTTTGTATTCTGTGTGTACACGTCTATCTTGTGCATGCACATTTCGAGTATCTCCTGTTCGTAACCACTAGTTGCATCCTATGCAAGAGATCACGATGTAAACTACTAAAGTTCTAGGCTTCTTCCTCGCGCACTCGATAGAGACATGCACTTAGGAATTCTTAATCTTTTACAGTTGCCAAATCAATTCCTGGAAATTGGTAAAATTAAGATTATTAAAGATTATTGATATTAAAGTATTCTCTATGTAATATAATAATAAAGTTTCTAATAGCTGCAAAAACGTAACTAACAAATTGTAACATAATTGAATTGTAATTCTGTTTTATAAATTTACAGGTTTTTTTAATCTAAAGAGAAATCGTAAATGATTTCGTAAATGATTTATACGAAATATCGGAAAAATTTTTGGAATTAGAAAATAATTTTAATTCGTAAAACGATACGCTTTATTTTACTTTACGTTTAAATTTTCCGAAATAGAATTATCCTTTCTCGTTTTCCATGAAGAAAACAAGCTTTCGAAAGTGAAATAATTATCTTGTATTTAATCCTTTATTTATCATTCAATTCTATTGAATCCTCAGTTATTTCAGAAATAACTTTATTTAATTAGATGAAAGATTAACCGTTTTGTAATTTCCCAAATTTTATTTGTCTGCTTTTAAGCAAAAAATATTATAAAATTGCACAATTTTCCATTTTGTTGTCATTTAAATAATTTTAAAACAAATATACTCTGATAATGACTTAATAATGACAGCATCCCTTTTGTAATTATGGTTATTGACGCGTTAATAAATAAACAGATATTTTATCGCGTTTATAGATATATCGTTCGTGTGATTTACTCGCATTTAATAATATGAAACATTTGCAAAATTCGCGGGCGTAACCATATGATCACTAATGTACCGTTAAGTGGATTTACAAACGTGTACTATGTCATTATAGAAAGCATGTGGAGAATGCTTTACGATGTCCCTAGCGTGCATGGATTGTAGAGTGAATTTAGATTTATTTACTGGCTATATACATAGAGTCATCGTCCGAAATCTCGAAATACCACGACTAAACGATGGCAGTTTATAGGATGGCCTGTAGTCTCGTATAAATTCAAATAGCCGCGGTGTAATATGATTTGGGTGCACGATATTCTATTCGTCGACAGAGTTTCTCTCTCTCTCTCTCTCTCTCTCTCTCTCTCTCTCTCTCTCTCTCTCTGTTTCTCATATTTTCCATTGTTACTACAGAACCGCAATACACATTGTACATTAGCATTGTCTGTTATGCAAAGTTAATGGCAGATAATTTAAAACGTATAGATGTGTAATTGTATAATAATGTAGATAAAACTAAAGCACAATGATTTCGTAACTAAATCACAATATAATAATTATACAAAACAATTAAAGTAAAAAGAACAATGTGCCATTGACAAAAATATTTATCTATTTTATTAATAAATTCAGTTTAAATAATAATCATAAAATATAAATAATAATCATAAAATATATAATTATATATATGAAAAAATTGTTGGATGTAGATTATGTATAAAAATGAAGCAATACAAAATAATAATTAATCTTAGATTGTTAATTAAAATTACATCAAAGAAAATTACATACAAAGAAGTGCATATAAACAATTACAGAAGCATAAGAGATAATGTGTAGATAACGTAGTACATAAATATCTATGAGACAAGAATGAAGGCAACACGTGGTAACTACAGGGATAGCTGTATATACCCGTGCTTTTATCCATCGAACGCGCACTGATCAACCCTTGTTGTTGTGGTTTTAAATCTCAAGTCCCCGAGGGCGGCCACCACGCTTGAGTGACATCTGATGTCCGAATTCCACAGCAACCGCTTTCCTGCTGAAGTTTCGCCGATGAAGCGGTACAAACTCTCATGAAGCGAAGCGCTCGATACGACATTGGACATGCGTGTAAAATCAAAGACAGCATACGCGCGATAGCAGTGACTCGATTTCGCAATTACGCGGACTTGTGTAAAATTTGCGTATGACAGCTTTTACGGCGACGTAATTTCCAGAAGTTCTATCTCGGCACGAATTTATTTATGTACCTGCTATTTCGTCGCACTTTGTTTGCCGACGGTGGTGTGTTCCCTTGCTTAATATTCATTTCTAATTTTGCAATTCTGGTTACTTATGTATCACCGTCTCGCAAGCAATTCCGTCGGGATGTAATAAATACGCCATCTCTGTCGACGGCTCTTCATCTCTCTGTCTCACGCTTATACTCGAGCTTTCTTTTTCTTGTTTCTCTCTCTGCTGGCTTTCGCCACCAGTTGCGCTCTTGCGCACGGGAACTTAACTGTAAACGAATGAAATTCCTAAAGATGCAGGTTTATTTTGCATATTTATTAAAATGTAAATTAAACGCCAGGTCTGTCGATATTAATAATCGATGCACGAGATACGTACTTAATTTATCAGATGGTTGTTGTTATTATTATTATTATTATTATTATTATTATTATTATTATAAAGCTGCAAACTTATTAATAATATGAATTATTTAATTATAGATTTATAACAAGAAATATTATTCGATGCAAATGATATTTCTCTTAAAGATTTCTTTTATTACGATATGAAAATTCGTAACTAATTTAATTATGACATAAAAATAAAAGTCTTAAAATGTAATAAAAATTATATATAACTAATGTCGAAATGAAATAAATATTTGACATAATCAATAAGCTTTTAGCGTCAAAAGTGAATGAAATCTTTTATTTTATACGCTTTATCGATCCGATGCAGGCCATCGTTAATAAGAGCATAGTGAGGAAATTGCGTGTGCAACCCCGAAGAGACAGCGATCTACCGCGTATTTTCTAACTTCTTCGTCCACTTTTTCCCGTCGCGGTTTCCGTTTGGGAGCAATGCGAGCGTCGCTACGCTATGGCGCCGAATGAAAGCAGGAGGCACACGTCGTGTGGTGGTAGAAATTCAATTTCCCGTCTATGCCGGACGTCGATGCTTTTGGGAAAACAACTGTCAGCCAATGCGGTGGTGAACGAAACGAAAGGTCTGAGGCTATTTACCGGACTGTTTCACGGCGGCTCCGCCTGTGGAAAATGCCGATTGCATGAAAGACCGGCGCTTTGTGGGGCTGCCCTTCCATTTCTAAGAAAGCCCTAGACATTCCTCGGGAAAAAGGACCAATACACGGCGAACGTTATCGTAACGGCGCGTTATACGTGGCAATGGATGAAACTGAACGAGGACAAATGTACATTAACGAATAAATGTGAACACGGACAAATTGAAAGTCGTATTAACGAACGGAAGAGAATATCAATTCGGTATTCCTTGATTCATTGATGCTCTTATTAAATACATAAAAAGATTTCTAAATAATAAATGTAATAATAAATACGATAATAAAAAAAGGAAAAGATAACCATTAGCAAATATTATTTATTATTGTACAAATTAATAAAAGAAAAAACAAAAAGCATCTGTGATTTTTATCTTTAAAAATATATCTATAAGTAAACATAAATGCTTGTATAAGATTATATACATTGAGTGCATATGCTATTTTTGAAATGATCTTTTTCACTCACAGTATTTTGTTTTTTAATAAAGCACGTTGATTATAAAGTTCACATACACATCAGTGCTCGAGTTTATTTATTTATGCTCGTGTTTTTGTTCATTAATGTATGTTTCTTATTTTGATACATCTATTTAGATTTATTTTTTAATATGTGCGTTTTAATTCGTATTTATTTATCAACAGATTTATCAACAAGTTTTTAATTAAAAATATAAAAGCATTAATTACTTAACAGAATACATCAGGAAAAAGGTATACTGATAAAAAATATCAAGATACAAGTATTCATTGAAAACTAATTATTCTTTTTAGGATATATAGGAGTTATAATCATATAAGTCCTCTTGTTTCTATGGATGATCGATCGACGGTTGTTCGAATCTTGCCAGATGAAATGACACGGACGAACGGGTGTCGCGCACGATCGGAGGGAAAGAAGGGGAAGGGCTGATGGGAATTGTGGCATGCCGTTTATTCGATGGTGAACGAGGCGAATCGAAGTGAGGGATAACGTCGACGCGTTTACGCGCTTTCGTGTTTCCGCCGCAATATCCTGGAGCCCAGTGGATCCCGATAATCCGTGAGTGCGAAATGGCCGATTTGCACGTTTCGTGCTGATTGAGCGGGTGTGTACTTTAACAGTATTACACGCGCGAGTCGCGAATACGACGCGCGCGCGGCTAGTAATAAATTTGATCCTATACTTCGGGAACATCGGCGTCGCTAGACGGAGATTTTGCATCGCAGACGCCTGCAATTGTTATGACGTAATGAAAGGTAAACACATGTACCTTTCGGCGGTGACAAGTTGCCAGGACTCGCGAAGTCTACGGAGTCATGTGTTTCCGGCGTAATCGCATGCCATCCAGCAGTCATAAATCCGAATTAGTCCGCCCTTGGAAATTGCTCGAGATAGTTAGTTTAAGCCTTGAAAGATATCGATAACTGCAAACTTTTATGGCAATCTGTTTGAAAGACTAGAAGACCCACCTTGCTCGTGTCTGGCGTACCATCAAAGCTGTAGCTCATAAGCACTAACTTCGGTAAATGCCAGATATAAATTACTACTTAGTTAGTCGTGATTTATTCTCAAATAGAAGTTGCATATTGCGTACGTGCGGCGTGAACATTGCTCACGTAGCAAACACGTTCCGGTCTACCATAAAGTTCGATTTTCGTGTGCTTCTTCGTTGTTAACAAATTGTTTGAAATCGAAAAGAAGAAGAATGATAATTATTAACAGGTTTATGTTAAAAAAAATAATCTAAATTTGTTTTAATTAAAAATGATACTTTTTGTGGCAATAAAGAATAATAATTATGTAGAATTTTCTCTTTTATAAAAGAATATCGAAAATAATTATTAAATAAATTGAA
>NW_017259254.1:2299919-2312756 GCF_001594045.1 Atta colombica | reverse complement strand
TATATATATATATAAAATTGTACACACACACACACACACACACACACACACACACACACATACCTATACATAGATATGTTATGTAATGTATATTATTATGTTTAATTCTTTATATCATACTTTATTACAAAGCATTTCATTAAATTGTTTTACGTAAATCTTAAACATATTTAATCAATGATTCTAAATCTTGGGGTATTAATAAATGCGAATATCTCGTTCAATATTATAATATCTGTTCCACATTGCATCAGAATTCTACTTAAAATCCCAACGTGATATGATGGAGGACAATAATACACGATTTATTACGCTATGATACAGAACCGACAATGGCTGGGAATATGTGGATATGCCACATTTCGACTTACGATTTATCATGATTTATTATCTATACAGTAGCACATGGCGTATTCGAAGCGAAGATAAAATGCACGATTTTTTTTTTGCATTCGTGTAGAGAGGTATAGCTTTGCAGGACAGCTTCGTTCGCGACATGATGCCAGAGACAGACCGCGAAAACGAAGTGAAATGATTCGGATTTTGTGCTTATCGGCTTCCTATATCGGCAATACGAGACAGAGAGAAAAATCACGTTGTATGTAATTTATAACTGCAGAGAATTAATTATCAAATTAAGACTAAGCGGGTCTTGCACCCCGATCGATTGCGCTAATGGAATTCGTAACTTCCACGTGACGAGGGATTCCACATGGCATATTGACTAACGATAATTTCCATGCAATTGAGAGATACATTAAAATCAACGATGTGCGATAGTTCGATTACTGCATTACTTAGAAGTACTACGGTAGATCGAAATGCAATAATATTTTAATGATCAAAAACAGAAGGAATTTTTTGAAATTAATTACATTCATTATTTTATAAAAGTATAACCTGTACGGGGCGAATTACAGAAATTCCACATATTTTACGCATTACAACGTATTTTGCCGTTGTAATTTAATAAAACATAGTCAATATTTAATTATATAAAATAATAGATATTTTTGATAAATCCGGAAGTAATTTTAAGAACCATTAATTTTTTATTTATTTTAGGAAAAAATTAATAATAATTCGGCGAGATATCTGTTTCATAAATTAACAAATTTTAATCATTTATTCTTAAGATTAATAAAATTTATTTTATGTAATTTAAAATAAACAGACTTTGTTATATGTATGAATATAAGATAAATATGTATGGAAATGGATAAATTTGCAATTCTAGAAACTTCATGATCAGAGTTTTTCAAAATTGATTGTATTTTAGTATGTGGTTGAACATAATCCTTATTTGTATCTATCCTTATCAGAGGTTTCGAAATAATCCCACAATTAATAAATTTATATTATTGGAACGATTTTTAATTCATAACTTATACAAAATAGGGAAAGTAGACTATAGGGATCAGTAGATTATAGGAGTAAGTAGAATAATCGAGACTACATTAAAAATAAAAATAAGCAAGACACGCGTAAATGTGTCTGAGTACGCAACAGCGACTGCTGCTAAGTTTGCTGTAACATCTCGTTGCGAACATATCTATAGAGAGATAGAAGTTATGATGCAATTTTAAAACATCGTACTAAATAAATATTTTTATTCTTAAAGTTTTTATTTTACAATCGTATATGATTGTCTGAGATATTTGATTTCTATTTACATAATAAGTGTAGTTTTTACTTAATAAAGACCAATAGATTTTTTTTTGTTTATCATATATTGTTAATGTTTTTAAAAAATGAATGGAATAATAGACTAATTACAGCATGGAACTGTATGACTCATTTAGTATTGATGATGACTCTTATAGTATTTACTCAAAATTTTATTTCTTTAAAGAGATTTACCTCCGTGGTAAATGTTATAAGTTTAATTCCCTCATGTTCAATCTCGAAAACTAGGCATTCGTGTTTTTGCACGAAACGAACAAACTTTGCAAAAAGAAGCATTATTCTGCCCTACGAATGTTTGTATTTAAAATATATATATATATATTTTTTAAAAGTTTTATTAAAGTTGTAGCCAAAGATGTAGCTTAAAATACATTAATCTTTATTTTAATAATTTTAGTCAAATTACCCCGGTCCCGGGAGTTGAATCAGATGGAATGGATAGAAAAATGCATTGTTTTTCATAATAGTTACTATAATCGTAGTTATAATAGTCATTATCAGTTTCCCGTTATTATTAAAATATTATTAGATAGTCAAATGTATGTAGTAACTGGTATAGAATTCATTTTTTCGACAAGTCTCTTATTTAATTTCGTCTATAAAAATTCGAAACTGAAAAATGAATCTACTAGCTCCGATCTTCCTTACTTCGTTCAATTTATAATTTATATTTATGTTAATCCTGAAATGCTTTAAAAGTATAATCTGTTTGTTTTTCTTAATAATTGATATGAAAAAAAAAATAATTGTATACTATTTTTACACACAATTTCATAAAGTTAGCTGTATATATCTTATACATATATATCTTATACGATAAGATAATATTTGATAACGATATGAAGACAGATCTTCTTCTCTAAATAATCTTGATTCGAAGAAGCTTGCATTGACAAGACAGGAAACCATCGTCTTGCGGACAATAATCCAGGCTTTGCAAGTCAAATCATGAAAATGGATTTTCGGCAAGGATCAGAAACTAAGGAGAATCGTCTAAGAACGGCAGCATTCACTACTTGCAAATTCCAAGATGCCGCGAAGTTAAACTACTTAAATGTTTAGTTTTGTGAAGTAGAAGTTGGTTTAGTAAAGTGCGATTCCAAAGGATTACAGAAATTTTCTAACAGTTAACTGCAATACGAAGCACAGATTTAAAAATATCTATATTTTAATGGGTAAAATAAATACATATCTTAACTCTTGCCTACGATTTGGAATGATAATCGTTGGACATCCAGTTAATAAACTAGATTTTATTTGATAAGTAGTTGTTATGAGTTCGCTTTCATCTTGTTATGGAGCTTGCAAGTGAAAATTATCCACTTAATACAATATCTTGTCAAATCCTTTATCTTCTAATTAATGTAGTTGCAGGATATAATTACAGACGAGCGTCTGAGCGGGTAACGTTGATGGTAGTTTATTAACTCTTTGTTAAAACCTCAATGGCGAAAGAAGTAATTTATATTCCGGGGTGAAGATAATTAATCGTAAGTGCGGCGTCGACAAAAAAGACTCCTTACTCTGACGTGCTTTGTTACGCGAACTTCTTAACCGGTGCCGGTAAGAAAAATTTGCAAAACTTAAGTCGATCGCTAAATAAGCAAGATTGTTGGCAAGATCTTGGCTCCTCTCTTAGTTTCTTCGTGGTTTTCCTTAATTAAGGATTCTGCTCATTACCATTGCGGCAAACCTCCTCCTCTCTCTGTTGTAAGTGGACGAGATGGGGATAGCAGAAAAAAAGAATTTTCATTCTCCAGATTATGGTCTTTTTTCCAGCGACTCAGAGTTGGATGAAAACTTGTATCTACGTAGACGATGACGCACATGACGCTAACAGCCTTCTTCCCTTCATCTCGACGCGCTTCAACGTAACGGATTACCGTCATATCAGAATAAAAAAGTAAATAATAGTAGAAGAGTAATCACGTTTAAAAAATTAAAGTAGATAAATGGATAGAATGTAAGACTGGCATATAAACCAAGGGATTGTTATATTATTTTTATTTTTTCTCTTGTTTATAATTAATATAATTGAGTAAATTTATGGGAATAGTTATTACTGATTTAAACAATTTGATTTTCTTTGCTCAATACGAAATTATTAATGAGATAGTGTACAGGACTCTTGAGAAAGTAAAAATTAAAATTATTAAAGAACTGAAATGTTAAAATAAAAATTTGTAAATAATTTATGGTCTTTGAAGTTTCATTGATGTTTATCCTAATGCGGTAAAATTGATAATTTTATTGTGCTGAAAATATGACCAAACGCGAAGTGCATCCTTCTACGAGATGAAAGACAGGAAAATAAGAGTATAAGAATAGGCGAAAAAGATCGGCGTGCAAGAAGCGAATTTCTTCGAAGTACGAGAGATTCTGAAAGGTGCTGGAGAAGCATTTGCTTTCTTCCTTGCGCCCTTTTCTTTCTCCATATTTTCTCTCCTTCTAACGGGAGAGAAGCGGTAATCAATACATGCGTCTACTCTTCCACTACCTTTCCACCCTCTTCACCTCCGGTCTCCGTGCGCCACCTTTGTCTTGAAGCACCCCGACCACTGAACCTCTCGCCGTGCGTTTGCGTTCGTGTGACATTGCCAGTTATATCTTTAGAGTAGCTATTCTTTATCGATGAACTGATACATTTACGGATACTTTCATGAAATGTATTCTCATGCCAGAGAAATCTCGGCCAAATTTCCTGCGAAGAAATGCGGATCAAATTAATATGTCATAACAGTTATGAAAAATTTGACTGATTGTGTGCTAAATCATTACTCATGAACGAATCACTCTCTGCAGCATAATCGCATCAGCAAACTATACTTGAGATTTATTTTTTAAATTGTTCGCGTGCTTCCACGTAAGGATTTTTCTTTGTTGAAACGGAAGAAATGTAAATTTTACGTAAATTTATTTTTAAAACTATAATAGAATATTGTTGTATGTAATATTTCTATTTTCTAATATAATTTCAGAGTAGAACTGAAAATATACATCGTCATCACTAAGTTATTAATAATGATCTGTTAAATTTATTATCGTCTAATATTGATACGCTTTACAGGAATTTAATCGCGGAAGGGATTCGCGTAGTTTGGGAAAAAAATTTCATCGATATTCGCTTCATAAGGAAGTCGCACCGCCGGTAATAATACCCGATGATAAACAGTGCCGCCTTGTACTCTGTAGCTGATAAAATTTTAATTACAGTACCGTGCATGTATTCGGTAGATTATGAACCTTAATGCGATTAAAAGTTGCCCGGAATAAACGGGAGGCGGTATAATAATTATCTCTGTTAAGATGCGGTTATACAACGCTGATAATTATTATTAAGTAGCTGAAGTTATATTGCCGTCGATAAATCAATTTCAAGTTATGATGCGTCGAGACGTTGCATTATTTAGGCACATTAGTTTCGCATCTAATTAACTTGATGAAGCTTTAAATAATATCGTGTTCTCGAACTCACGAGTGCGAGTTTCTCTGTCGCCATCTTAAAACGGCCGTCTTTTTATCACATTTCCTGCAGTTTTTAAGTTGAGCCATTAGCGGAAGAGCTTCCATAAAATTTGATTAAATAGCAGACGTAATTGCTAAAAATCAGGGATATTTTTGCTAATATGGCTGCCTTTTGAAGACTAATGTAAATGTTAACTTTTGAAAGTAAAGTTAACTTGACCGATTTTAAAAAATGATGCGACATAAAGATACACATATATTTTGTTTTAACTCGATGTTACGTTATATATTGCGCAATATTAAACTTTGATTAGAAAAATTGTATGCAATTTCATTTGCTTATTGCGAAAGTATTCGTTCTCTACATTAATATTCCTTCTACAAATTTTCTTAACAGTAAACAGAAACAGCCACTTTTGTAAGAAGTAATGCTTTTGAGAGCTTATGAAGCAAGAAGATCAACAACTTAAAGAACGGTAAAACTTATTCGTTTTCCATAAATTATTACTTGCTCTTTTTTAAGAACACAATAAAAAATTAATTCTTTGTTTTTATATTAATATATTAGGCAGCAATGTTTATTAATAATATAAACATTTTTACATTTTAATGTAATATATCATGAGAAATTATTAATTATTTGCGAAAAGAGAATTTATTTATGAAACAATGTTTTTATAAATAAATGTTTAAAATCGGTTAAGATAATTAAAATTTTTAAATAATTTTTTGCTTTAATTATTGTAACTTTAATTAATGGACTTGATCTTATATTACGTATTTATACATGAATATTAAATATAATCACTTTCTATCTATTTATTTAAATTAAAATCTATCTATTTATTTAAATTAAAAAACTCGATTGATTTGTACTTTTTCAAATATGGAATTAAATGTAGCAAAGTGCTGTCCATTTCTCTCTCTCTCTCTCTCTCTCTCTCTCTCTCTCTGTCATTCTCTCTCTCTCTCTTTCTATCTACGTTATAGATCACGTAAACTTTCGATGCAACACGCGGAAAACGTCCCTCTTCGTGCCGACTTAACCACGCAGAAGAGTTATAATTTACGAGGGGCGAATCTGCCGGAGACGTACACAAATGCAAGACGGATGACACTGATGTCCGAAGGCATTAACTTCTGCCTACGCAGGAAAAGGGACGAAGGACACGCGCACTGTGATAACGCCCACGAATAACAAATTAGATATCGTCGTGGGTTAAGGAGACCGGAAATTTTTCGCTAACGATTTCAGATTTCCCCTCTTGCGGATTTGCATTTACATCGATGTAGTTGCTCATAAATATAATAATATTGCAAGACCTCCCCGACGCATGTGCAATATGCATGGTGACGTTCTTTTTTTAAGAATTATTTATCATTTAAAGAGTATCGTTATAAAAAGGAGATGTGTGTGTGTGTGTGTGTGTGTGTGTGTGTGTGTGTGTGTGTGTGTGTGTGTATAGATAGCAATTTTATATAGTAATCATTTTTTATGTATATTACCTGCAATATTTGTGTCAATCATTTATATAAAAAATGATAAGTAATAGATATTATCATATGTGGAATGAAATAGTTATACCTACTTTTACATTTTAAAAAAATATACTTTAAAATATCTTTTAAAGTGTATTTAGCGACAAAACAATAAAGACTAAGAAAAATAAAAAAATTTAATTATAAAATTACTTAAATAGAGTATTACTTAGAGTATGTGTGTATTTTCATTAAAAGATTGCAAGAATGATACATCCATCACGAGCATGGAACGCGGAGGAACAGAATATCATATTAAGACGACACGAAGCTAATTCCGGGCGAGAAAGACGAAAATTTTGCCGGCAGAACGCGCCGGTACGATTACACCTTCGCAAGATCATCGTTCACGACGACACGCTCTTAGCCGTAGTGGGTAGTTAGGCTCGTATTACATTTACGCGACGTGCCGCATTAATTTATTATCCCGTAGTCGCGTTAGCCATGGCTATGCCGGTGCTCCCGTTACAGGCACTAAGGTAATTATAACTCAACTCCCGACACGCGAAACTATGCAAAGCCAATCTAAGCCCTGTACCGATCTACGTCCTGTACTTCGTCCCTTCTCCGTCTCGCCTGTTCGTCCTAGTCCTATACCCCCAGTGTCATCCCTCAGTCTTTCCGTAAGCTTCCCTTCCGTCGTAAACCGACGTCTTAGATAACGAAGATCGGTGTCGTGTGATGGATCGGCGTCACCTTCCCATTAAATTGTGTCTTGCTTCGACCGGGTGTGCAGACGAGGAATAGCTCGTGTTCCATCGAGCCGCGACATGACGCGCGGTATTTTTCGTTGGTCTACGGTTTCATTGTACTGAGATTTAGAAGCGGATGTGATGGATATCTCTTTATCAGTAACATTGTTGCGTGAATTAATGGACGATTAATAAATTTTAATTCTTAATGAAAAAAATAATGAAACAAATATTGGTAGAGAAACAAAATTTTATATAATTTTTAGATTATAAAAGATTCAATTAAAAATTTCAAAGCCTATGATATAGCAAAATTGGAATATTATTTAGTTATCCAAAATTCTTTATTCACAAATTATATTATCAATACATATTTAAAATGCATGTTTGCTACGAAATATTAATAATAATATTGTTATTATCTTTATTGAAGTGCAAAAAATAACAAAACATACATATGAATAATACATGAATGTACAATACAAAAATATACAACGAAAAGCAAATAATAACAAAGTTTTAATAATTTATTGTATATCACGAAATGTACCTGTAAAAAACTAAACAATTTTTTGGTACATACATATTCATATTTATTCAAATTGAAGTAGGTATAAATAACGTTAGATTAAATCATGCGTAAATAGCATATGAGGAAATCATTAATAGGTATTAATCTCTCTGGACGCGGACACCAGAAAGAAAAGTCGCGCTTGCGACTTTTAGAGCAAAAGAAGAACAATGAAAGCTACAAATCGCCCAGACACCGGCGTTAACACTCGGGGACGTGCGCTCCAGCAAGCAACGATGGTAACGACCCTCTTAAAGCGGTGCGAAAGTTCGTTTGTCTGATACTTCCGATACATTAAGCCACGGATTTGTGACTCCGGCGCGGAATTCGGATTAGCAAAATTGCATTTTACGGCTCGCGGACGCATTCCGAGGTACATAAATTTACCGCGAGAACATCGTGACTGTGCGCGTCTTTACCCGCCGATCGATTCCTTCCTGCGCATCATGCGAAAATTGCATGCCTCGCTATCGTTTTGGTGCTATACCAGCGCCAAATGCATAAGTATTCCGATCGAATCCCCATTACGTTGCGGATGTTTGCCAAGCAACTCATGTTAATGCCGTGTAACGCGCTTATGAACGTTTCAAGTTAACGCTTCTCGCCTGATGGAAAATTTCAGTGTAAGTTTATGAAAGTAATAAATCTCTTTGAAAGGCCAAGGAGAACTCAAAATAAGGCAGATACTGAATTTGCGATTTACTTGAGAATACGATTTACTCGGTTCTCAGTATATATTTATATTCTGAAAAACACTGTTAAAATAATTCATAATGTCAAATTGTAATTATGTCCAATTTGAGTTATTTTCAATCACTTCTATAAATCGCCGCTATTTCAACTTAATATATCGTTAATTTAACTAAAATAATAGTTAATTTAACTTAAGAAATGTATTAAATTAGACTCAAATTTAATTAATTATTTACTAAGCGCGTAGTTAATATCTCACGTCATAGCTTAACGCTGAGATACTAGTGTCTTCAGATCCATGCCATTTAAAATTAAGCAATTCAACTATAGAAATGGATTGATTTGATGTGAAGAAACATGCGCCTATTTCTTTAATCACATGTTTTGTATTAAAATAATACATTTTGATACATTTGGAAATTTAAATAACAAAATATTAAATAACAAAATATTATTTAATTTAAGGAATCAGTTTAAATTTAGTTCTTTAATATTTAATAGTGAAGAAATGATGAAAATTATGTAAAATCAATTTCTAAAGTGAATACATTAAATTTAGTTATTATAAAGGATGATTATAAAGGATGATGATTATAAAGAAAATTTGATATTCTCACATTCACAAATTAATTATAACATTATAAGAATATTTAAATTTAGAATTTGAAATTAATTTGAGTTTTATGTTCCAAATTTTATTTCTCACATTCTTTATAGAAATTTTAACACTTATTGAAATTAAGTATTTTCTAATTATGTTGAATTATATTATGTTTACTAATATTGAATGAAATTTTAAACAATTGAAGAAAAGTCAATAATAATTTCTACAAAAAAAAGAAATGAAATAAAACTCAGAACTGCAAAACATCGAGCATGGTCGAATCCGCTCAACCTGCGGAGGTTGCCGAGCTGTTTGATGTTGCAAATGCGGTGCAATAAAGCTGCCGGTGACGCTGAGAAGCAAGGCTTGATGAAACTTAATTCCATCTCTCATATATCCGACGATTTTATATTTGCGTGGACGTTGGCATGTTTTATTCAAGGGCGACGATGTTATGTGCCATCTTCCTGAGTCTTCGTTCTCCCTCGCTGCTAGGGCAGTAATGCGGATTGCCCTTTCATTCGAAGCTAAAATTTATAGAGATCCCAGTGGCGCGTTTCCTTAAGGGAAATTTTAAAAATTCAAAAATTCCTTCTCGTGTGCGCGTCGTCGCCGCCGCTATCTGGTCTACATCGTAGCACACGTCGGCAAGAAATTGAATTATGATGCGTTAAATATGATGGAAATTAATTACGATTTATCTTCTCGTATGTTAGAATATGTGGACCGATTCTAAATTGTAAATGATCTATAAATTCTTTAAGCAGCTTTTCTGTTTCATTATAGTTTAATGTGAATACTCGAAGCATTTCATGCGTGACAAATACACTCTTATGAAAAAATATTATTAGACTCGCAAAAAAATTATTGGAAATTATTTGAGAACCATTTAATAATATTGCACACTATTTGTTCCAATAGTTTTTTCATTAATCCAATAGTACATGAAAAAAGCGATTTTGCTGAAATATCTAAAAATTGAGTCAGATACAGATCTAAAAATAATTTTGACTATCAAAATAGTTACGAAAGAATCTGAAGTATGATGTGCAATGGTGCAAATTTTGACATTCTAGCAATCAGTTTGAGTGTTTTATTTAGTCCAACAAAATTATTTTGAGATTTGTATCTAGCTAAATTTTTAGACGATTTTGTCTTTTAAATCTTTAAGAGAGAGAGAGAGAGAGAGAGAGAGAGAGAGAGAGAGAGAGAGAGGGGGGGGATGCTCGTTCTATTCATCTTTTTTAAATACGAACAAATTAAATTTACGAGAAATTTTGACTCTCGTCACATGTGCGCTCTATCTACTTAAGAATTATTAATTAACTGTCCGTTAAAAAGGAAATTGCGTATAAAGTAACTCAAAGACGTAGACTTACGAGCTCGATCTGTCTGCCGATAAATTTCACGTGCGCGTCCATACCTCATTCGGTCCCCGTACAACGATGTAATATCGACAAGCATGCGTTGTATATCGAGACAGGATTTTCCGTGTCGGGGACGTTATTGACATAAGGTGCGATATAACGGCGCTATGACATGGCCGCCATACATTTTGTTCTGCTCCCGTAACCGGCGAGTGTTCAGTGTGTCGTGGGAGCACTTCGTTGGATTTTTTATATGCTCCAACCGCCAAGCCCTGCATTATAGAGGCCCTGCGGGCATTTCACTGGGAATTATATTAAGGAAAAGACAGAGAGAGATGTTATCCCAAGGGAAGAGCTTCGTAGTGAGGCAAGACTTCCTGGAACGTAAACGCAAAGTCTTCTGGTGCTTCCATCGTTGATTCATCGAACTTTGCGAAAATTATGCCCGTGCATGTATTGGGGAAGGTATTAACCTTCTTATGTACTGCGTTTCTCTCCGATATCTTCATATAATGATAACACAATACGCTTACGTTAATCAACTCGTCTTTCTTTTTTAACGTTAAATGTCATATAGCTTTTTTAGCTGTTCGCTTTTCCTTTTATCTATAAATTTGAATTTAAAATTGAATTATTCTTTATTTTTCATGAAGAAAATTAAACGTTAAAGAAAACGCGCGTAGAAAAAAGATAATTGGAAAAAACCTTTCAGACAATCAAAAGAACACAAAAGAGGGTATGTATTTCAGGTTTATTGACTTTCTTTCATTTTAAAATTAATTTAGAAAATAATTTTTTTTTATTTTATTATTTTTATATCCAAGATTGTGTGTGAAAGTTTAAGCAATGTTCTGAAATAAGCTTTATAATTAATAAGAAAGATTTATTTTTTACTTACAATTTTAAACAATTTTAGTTCAAAAATTATTTACGTGAATATTTGAAAAGCTCATTATGTTAATAATTCTATGGAGTTATTTTTGTTAAATATGAATAAATGTCAAATTGTCTAAGGAATTTGTAGATAAATGAAAATGCAGAGAATTAAAGGCATTCTCTATTGAAAGGAAAAAAGTCAGAGGACAATCCATTGGTTTACGAACGTCCGATTTCGCATCCTGAAACGAATGGTGACAATATTTTCCAGGGCGACGAAGTGCCAGGAGCGCATGGTGCCATGTATACGTAACCGTATACAGTACACACATTCAGGGCAGAGATGTTACCAAGCTGAGGAGAGAAAGATAAGAGAAAGGGGTAGATAATATACTCGATACAACGTGAGAGAGACATGTCGGAACGAGAGTGCAAGCAGGACGAATTGACGCGAGAATACTCGAGGAGAAGTGAAGAGAGTATTCGAGGAAAACGCGGTTTGCGAGGTGGCGGGAGACGGGACTAAGGGTAGCGAGGCAGGGTCACGTACTGTGGAAGTAACTTGGCCGGCAAAGCCTTCGGGGCTATCAAACTTTCGGCTTGATACATCGAGCTCTAGCCACTTCACCTACCAACTCCACGTTACATTCGTCCCTCTATGTGTGTCCGATCCTCCGCCCTTCACCTCCGCCCTTCTCTTCACCTCTCATTCGCTCTTTTTTTTTCCGGAAAGAAACTGATCAGGCACCATTGTAATTCGTAGGTAGCACGATACGGACTCTGTTTGTGGTGGGCGTTAATATGGCAGGTATGGATGTAGCCGAAGGGCCTAAGGCTGATCTCGTTTATCTCCTCGTATCTCATCCCTCAAAATGATCAAGGAATGTACGGACGAAGAGTTCCGCGTCGTTTTATTGGCGGGCGTTTATTGGACATCGGAAGAACGCGAATCGTTGCGTCGAGATAACACATCGATGGGACGTGAACGTGCCTGTCGGCAGAGATGAAAGGTTCATCTGGGAGATTGATCGACGTGGATTTCGATACTTTGAGAAAATTTCGCGCAGAAAACGATGAAATGCAGCACTGTGCGACATGTGACGTTTGATGGCCATGTATGTACAGAATCCGATCAGACCAAGTAACATTAATTTATGATATAAATAAAAAATTCAATTTTTTATAAAAAGATTTTAATAAATGCATGCTTAGGAGTATTTCTTAAAAATATTGTTTTGGTTAAAAATCTTTATGTAAGTATTATAATTTTTTGAATGTTACATGTGTCTCACATAAGATAAATAAATTTATTATATATATTTATTATATATTTTATTATTTATT
>NW_017259254.1:2291628-2299880 GCF_001594045.1 Atta colombica | reverse complement strand
TTTTTTTATTCTAATATAGAATATTTTTATACATAAATTTAAATATAAAATGTAATATAATATTACATTTGCGCAAAATATTTGCGGGGAACATATTACAAGCTGAAACGCCTAAAATTCGCAATATATAAAGCTCGCTTGTAGAGCGTATAGATCACCAACAGGCGGGGCTGATGTCATTCGTATCTCCTTAATGTTTCGACTACTCTGTTATAACGTAGAAAAATATGTATGTATTTTTTATTTTAAATGATTTGAAGTGTTCAAAATATTCTAAAATAACAAGAAAAGATATCTAAGAATTTAATTTTTAATGATTTTTTTAATGATATATCAATATTATACATTAAGGGATTATAATTTATCAAATTAATTAGTCTTGATATTTTTATTTTTGTATGTGTACTGTTAAAACTTTCTATTACATCATACTTTAGATATATGTACCATGTTATATTATACAAATGCGAATAGAGAAGATAAAAGTAATTAATTCATTCAGATATATACAACGAAAAAATAATGTATGTTTCGAGAAATTTACAAAGTAGAAAAGGAAGGATGAGATCAGACATGGCCAGTTGTTAGGTATAAGTGGATGCGGCATTCAAGATAAAATACGAGCTTCGCAGTCGGCAATGAGGGTTGGAGTCGTGAGGGCCGGGCTATTAGATTATGGGTGGTCGAACAACAAGATTGCAGACGAAGGGGAAAAGGTCCATTAGTCTCGCCAACCATATCTTGCATCATGTAACTGGGTTAACAATTCGACGATCTCATTTATTGCAATCGGCTATCTTATCCGAAAATACTGAGCAATGGAATTGGCACTGTAAAGGTTTATGATCAGAGTTTAATAGATTACGTAAAAATTCTTTACTACGCAAAAAGGAGATATCTTCTTTAATAATTTTTCTATTTTTCTCTTTTCTCTTAAAAATCTAATAAATATGTAACATATTTTGATCAATTCTAATTATTCGTCATACATTTTATATTTTATGCATATTATATAGTATTCCTCTGTTATGTATTCCTCATAGTTTGATATATTGAAACTATAACTTTTATATAATTTCTTTTTCTAATTATTATTGATTACAATATGTATGGATGTACATAGTCGAAACTTAATATTTAATAAGACTTAAAAATATTTATTTCTTACTGCTTACCAGAGAGAAAAAAAATAGTGTTTATAAAATTTTTTTATTTAACGTAAAATAACTTGTATAAAATTATCTTACATAGGTTATTTTATGCTAGATTTTGTAAGCTGGAGTATACAGAAAATTCTGTTTTATAAAGTCATGGACGAAATTACATTTGTGTTTGTATTGCAAGATACCTACTGTGCGCGATTCGATTTTCATTCGCAAACAATTGATATACGACACAAATAAAGGATAACGACCTGGCTTGCGGCATCGCTGTGGGTTACATCACTTTGGTTGGTTGTTTGTCTTTCGGTTGTACATCAAGGTAGTATCGCTGTTTATGGAAGCGCAAAACACGAACGTACATTCTTTTTATATTATACAAAGCGAAAGTATTATTGGAAACGTACTCCGCGTGTACGAATGTACGTGGCGTCTTTTAAAGAAACGACCGGAAAATCGACCGAGGTAGTATCCTGGTTTCTGTCCATAGCAAATATCCTCAAGCGAATTCCCTCTCGACTCGAGTGATTCGAACACGCCGGCAACGTTGCAGGCCGATTTCGCTCGACATAGAGTGCGCGAGTGAGAAAAGAAAATATCAAGTATCAAATAACTGCATACTAGGTGCGCTCATGCCTGACAGAATTAAATTCCGGTAAGATACTTGAGAGCGCGTCGATTTCCTGAGAAAGAGCGTCGCACGTAGGATAGGTAGGATATAAGGTCTTGCGAATTTTACCCTGATGTGGCACAACGAGCCGGACAGCTGTTTCTTCACACTAGCCCTCTGTAAGTTTGTGGCATTTCCCCATGATCTCCAGGATCTCCAGTCTCCCTATCCATTTGCTTTGCGATCGATCCGAGTGACAATTTAAAAAAACGGTTGAGAACATTGAGATTTTTCGTGATACTCGCATTTGCTTATAAAAATTATGAATATGAATAAAAACATAGAATAATTCGATATAACAATAATATAACAATAATATAACAATAACAATACTAATAAATTAGATAAAAGAGTTTAAAATATTTATTTTTATCGTTCCCTTACTTCAAAGTGACACAACTAAAAAATTGTGATTTTCGATTCATTTTATCATCAATGAGTTAAATAAAGATTATTATGCTATCAATCATCAAAAATAAACTAACTTAATGTCATAATTCATCTGTTCAATAGCATTTTATGTTATTCTTCAAGGGGGTTTTCAAAGAGATCAAATATCTTCAATCAAAGTAACACATTTTAAGTTGCATCATTTTTGTAAATAAAAAGAAGAATCTTTTACAGAGAAATATTTAGAGTTATGTCATTATTAGAATTATTATATTAGCTATTTACATAAAATTATGAACATTTTAAGAGATATTAAAGTTTACAAGTTACAAGTAACGATTGATTTCGCAATTCGCGCAGAGAATACCATTGTGTGTCCCTTTTAGATCTTTACTCGACCATTCCCTATATCCTGTACGAGCGGCAGTTCTTTAGTTTCAGGGTATCCGGATCGGCTGAAGTGCCTCGAATTAAGCGGATCCGGCTCACCACCGAAAGATACTCTTTTCCCTCTTTCTCTCAGGAAGGAAGACGTTTAAGGGTTTTACCTCTTTGCCAGGCACTCGCAATAATTTTCTTACAGTCCGCTAGCCCGTCCGGTTCCTGCGTTCTTGGCGGGGATATACTCCGAAAATTTTCCAGCAATTCCACTGACTGCCGTTAGATACGCTCACGATTTCGCCAAGACAGAGACAAATGTAATCGTTGCACGCCTGCACACAAAGCAGCTGCAATTTTACTTATTTCTTTTCTTGATTTTTTGCTTTATTTATTTTTCCTTTTTTTTTAAATATGTATATGTAAAAATGATCTCCTGCTCTGTTAATCCCAATTTATACTTTATTAGTTTACAGAATGTGACATATATAAAATAACGAAATCAATTGAATGCTGAAATTGCGATAATTTATACACGGAAAAGATATTAAAATAAATAAAAATTTTATTATTTAGCAAATTTACAACTGTAATATATGGACAGTTTTTTATGTTAAAGTAGCAAAGTTATGCAGCTTAATAAAATTAGTAATTATAAATAATCATATTTGTTGTAATAGCACAGCAAATTTGTAATACAGAAAACTTTCTACGAAAATCAATTTATATCTATACATCAAAATTTTTAACAAAAAATGATTATCAAGATACTTCTGCTATATTGTAATAAAGAAAATTTACTATTAATAATTTTCATTGTAGCAAAGAATTAATTGAATTACTGAATGTACTGATAATTGTTTACAGACATAATTTCTTTGTTAAACCAAATCTTTTTATATATGTTGACAATAGTTTTGTTGAAGCATCCAATCTATTTTTTTCCATGATGTAATGCTGTCACACATTTCTAATTTATGATAATAAATTATATTTAATTAAAAATGTGTACAAGTTAAACTGCACAACAATCGTTTGCGTAAGAGAAAAATTTTAATTCATAAACATTAATAATTTGACGCTTTAGACATTATTTTATCAAGTGAACAATGACCCTTTGGATTTCAACGTTGCCTGTACGAAAACATATGAAACATCGATCATATGAAACAATGTGCTGCCGGCATGTATGTTAACCGCGTTAATACCGCGCAAACAAGTTGTTTCTGCGCGTATACGCCGTTTGCGGAACAAAAGGGACTCTGCGATTCATGCAGAATATTCTGAACGGTATACAAGACCATATTACAGTGCCGCATGTACATCCGGACAGAATTGGCTCGCAACGCCAAGAACGTAGCTGGCGTACTTCGCCATAACGTTAGAATGCATCGCTTCTACAGCAAGTGCGATTCGCTGTTTCGTTACAGTTCGCTTGCAACGTCAGGTGAAGTATTCATCCTCCTTCGTGAGCTGCGTCACGTATCTTCCGCGAGAGGAGGGACCGCCGACCCTAATCCTCGAGAAGAAACGAAGCGAAAAAGGGGCTGAGCTACGTATCCTCGGAAGAGCCGAGTGACAATGCTTCGGTGTTTTTATAATGCCTATCCCTAGCTCGAGAACGTTTCTCAAAATAAATGCCTTCCTTTTCAGATCCACCCTTGGATAACTTGTAGCAAACAATACCGCTTGAGAGATTAATTGCGAATGTTGAGAGATTCTTAACAGTTTGCGTAAAAAAACAGAACGTTCCAATTGTTTTTTATTGTCGAAAGCTTTAAATATAAACATCTAGCGTAATTGCATTATGTGACAATTATAAACAGTTATAATAAAAATTTAAACTTAAAATATGCAACGAACTTACGATAAAATTTCTCTTTTTTTGTGATATATTTTTTAAAGATATTCTTTTTTTTTCTCTAAAACGCGTAAGTGTAATAATTGTTTTGATTTAACATGATGTTCTTTATTCCTCAATTACATTCTTTTGTAATATTCTATTCAAATTAAGTTCAAAATTTATTGAAATGTTAATATAATTTTATATCATTCTATTTGAGTCGCATGTAACAAAATTGACATTAAAATAAGAAACATAGTGAATATTCTGAAGTCTCCATTATAATTTTGAAGTATGCTTCCGTATCTTCGGTGCGTCTCTGTGGTGTTATTGCTCCATGCTGCAAAAGCGATAGATAGCGTATCGCTTCGAAACAAATACCTCTTTGATAACGAAATTCGATATACCTTTCGTCGCTCCTGGATCGTATCGATGGACAGAGCTTAACGGAAACGAAGGGGATGCGAGAAGAAAAAAAAAGGAATAAGGAAGTGTAGAGACAATAAAATGTCGTTTATGGATCTATCGAATGAAAAGTGCAGTGAATGCCTCCTTTATATTTCGCTTGGAATAGCTTCGTATCTGGACGTACGCTCAGATCCCCATAGAGAAAGGGCACATTATAATTTCCCATAAAACGCTTTACGATGACAAAACGTCGTGAACGTCTTCCTGCAACGACCATTGGAAGGAGTTATAGTTTTAGGGACGATCTCAGCCGATTCATGCCACGCATGTGTAACACAGCTCACAAGTTATCTTTTCTCTTGTTCGCTGTATCGCGAAAATTATTTCTCTTTGTGGATGAGTTGTTTTCGTCCATTGATAGCATTTACGGTATTTGTCGAATGATGTATAAAACAACACGATAAGAGATTTATTAAATAATTATTTATCAATTAAAGTTTATATATGATATACTTTTGTAATTTGCAAGAAATCAAAGTAAAAAAAGAATACATCATTAAAAATAATTTAATAGATTTTTTGAAACTGAGATTATACTTAAAAATCGTTTCTTTTAATAGTATTTCTTTAATAATTTAAAAATCTTTTCTTTTATATTTGATTAAATATTAAATATTGTATTTATTATGCTAAATTAAAAGCTATATAATTCAATCTTGTGCTTCCTATCTCGAAAGCTTTATGGAAGTATCATGTAATATTGAATACTTACCTATGTTTCTCCTGAAAAATGTATTCGCATTGACATTTTCGATAGAAACTGTGGTGTCGCAAATTTATTTGAGACAGCGATGATTTCGAGGGAACATGAAAGCTGAAGACGAAGGTACGAAAGAAGTAGACGAATAGTCGTTCTTTGTTTTTTTTTCTTTTTTCATTTTTTTCAACAGGAACGTACGTTTATTTTGCACTGAGCAGAAATACAAGCTATTCATGAAAGATGAGGTTACAGCGGCCGCAAGCCCCCCCCTCCCTCTTTTCCTCTCCACCCCCGTCCTTCCACCCTTCGCGCGCATTTACAAAGTCCCTTTCGCTTGCCATCGCACCACAACGCCTTCCACTTCGAATGTCACCCTCCCTTAACCTTCCCTCTCCCCACGACTGACATCACAAATCATCACCCCGAACCCGCACTTCGTCCCTCACCACCGTCTGAATGTAGAGCAAGATAATAATTATACATGTACATATAATTACATTTGTGCATTATCATAATTTAATATACATAGATGATATATATATATATTATATCTTAGAAAATAAATATATATATATTTATATATATATATATTTCAATATCGCGTTTACTTCATCTTCGTGTAATTCTCCTTAAAAAATAACGATATTTAGAGTATGCTACGGTGTAATATAAGAGCCATCAAGAGAGGAAAGAAAAGAATGAAGAGGAATAAAGTGCTGCGAGGCGGGCCTGAGCCGCTCATTTTCTTCTCTCTCATGCACCGCGCTTAGTGTCACGCAGCCTTTCTCCCTTTCTCGCGCATACCTTCCCGCCTTTTAATTCATCCAATTTCTCATTCATTCGCGCTATTTCGCTTGTCCGCTTTCACCCTCGCGCACGTTTCTTCTCTCTACGTCGTTAACGTTCCTTCCACCCTTTCTTTCACCTTAACACACTCATTCGAGGACTGGCTCCTTTTGTCTCTTCACTTCCTCCGCTTGGATACAGCCATTTTCGTGCGATTTCGAGGCGAGCAGACGTCTTCAGTGACAGTTCTTGCGCGTCGCGTTTTACAAGGCAAACGGATCGAAAGGTGGCGGATATCTTTGAGTCAAAGGGTAGCTAATGCATAATGGCATAAAGCGTTAATTAGTGTATATTAATTAGCAGACCTTGTGTACGATTATGACTCGTCGTGGATCAACGAGGGAGATGATTTCCTTAACTGAGATGACAGTACAGAAAGGTAACAAAGACTTTTTTGAAATTTAGCGATTTTATTTCCATATTTCCTGCTCTGCAACATCCTCTTCAACATTCAGTGCAAAACACCAAGTATTTCACGTTGGTAAATATCGCAGACAAATCATGCATAATCTTTTGCGCCTTTTAATCGCGTCTCAAGTTAAAAACAGATTAATCGCTCTATCAAGAATATGTTATTAGCGGATGGGCCGGCCCTGGCGCTAATTCGTGCCTAATAATAGGAAAGCTCGGGCTTGACTCGGGCAATTTCACATCCAATATCGAATCAGCCCTCACCCAAAGCAACCTGGGACGAGGCTGCACGTCGCGACGCGAATTAAACAGCCCGAACCAGCGTAAAATCAAGTAAATTCACAGTTTCCACGCTGAATCAAGCGCAATTCGACAACATTTCGTTTGGCGGTCGCGTATGTCCCGGATGTGTTGACGATGTTCGTGCAAACGACGCGGGACATAAACGTTCTTAAGGAGGACTCTTGAAAGCAAGCTCACTCAAGCACAAAAAAATGAGAAATTTGTTTATTAATGAATTATTTACAAAGCGCGGCCGGCCCAGTCGCTCCGATAGCCGAAGAAGAAGCGTGCGCTTTTTGATAACGCAAAAATTTCTAGGCAGACAACAATTATAAATCGATGACGAAACATAGCGAATTCGCGCGAGCGAGGGATATCTCGGGTAACATTCATTGATCGATTTCTCAGTGAAACGTACAATTTACTTTTTCGAGGAGTTGTCGTGAGTACGCACCGAATATTTCGAGGCGCGATTTCGCGTGCGCGAAAAAGAGGACGGTCTCTGAAAATAATAAAAATAAAATTTCCATCCCCGTCGCACCGCGATAGAACTCCCCCGAAATCAGCGTCGCGTCTTCTCGAGAAGTCCTCGTGCTCTCGTTAAACTCGCGCTTGTTCAATACATTGGTATTGATACTATTGATCGATATCGCTCACTCCGCGACGAACTTCATGGATCGTTCAGCGATTCGTGCACACATCGAATTAAAGATTCAATCGCAAATATAAAGAGGAGGAACGCTCATCGGCGACGCGGAGCGGTTCCCGTGCTACGTTTAATTATATAAAATATAATTAGTTAACCAATCAATCATAATATGTATATATAACATTACAAATGATCTACATGCTAAACATTTAAACTTAGACGATATTCGCTGCTTTTGTACAATCGACAATAGAAAAAGAAAGAACAATACGGCGGTCATATAATAATAATATAATAACATTAATAATAATATTAACTGTCGCGTCATTAATATAAAGATAAAGATGTAATAAAGACTTTGTGTAGTAAATAATTTATATAAAAATTCTGGCAAACATTAAGAAAATCGCACAAAGTTTGATTCTCGCGTCATTCAGATTTCTAACACACGTGGG
>NW_017259254.1:2286001-2291528 GCF_001594045.1 Atta colombica | reverse complement strand
CACACACACACACACACACACACACACACACACACACACACACACACACACACATATACACATACATATATATGCAAGCAATTACATACAATTGGTTGTTCTTCTTCGTTTTTGTACATCTTTTACGCCTCATACTCTCATTCGCACTTTCGCAGTTCGCAGTTTGCATATTCCTCTCTCGTCGTGTATAATTCTCTCGCTAAGATAGTTTAGCAAACCTTCGCTAGCGCTCGCTAATCACTTCTTCGCGTCGCTTCCCTGTTCTCCGTCGACAAGTGCGAAAGCAACGTAACAAATCAAAGAAGAGGAAAGGAAAAAGCGACGTACGCAGGACGAGCTCGTTCGTATCCAAGAAATCTTTGAATGCAGTATATCTTTCAACAGCGAGCACAGTGGATAAGAATCGGACAATTCCGGAGTGGATAAGAAGTAGACAATTCCGAAATTGAAGAAAAGCGAGAAATTCAAAAACGACTGAAAACACGAAGCAATTTAACGCCGCCAAGCGATTTTCGATCTTTACTCGCACTGGCATTCTTGCAATACGTGCGCGTTGGCCTGGAATTGTTGCAAAGCGACTCGTCCTGCAGGCAGGAAGGAAATAAAAAAGTCAAGTCACTATGCATCGCGAAACTACTCGCCTCTCGGGCTCGAATGGCACTACTCTCGAGTGCGCAAATGGTTGCCCAATATCTTTCCCCTTCGCATTTCTTATACGTGATCGAGAATCAATCGATTCGATCATCCTGACTTTGAAGAATTTATCGGAGTTGCAAGTTGCACGTCGCGTTTTCGTGCGCTTTTGCCCGTGAAAATTGGATAGAATCGTTCCCATAAATAGCAGTTAAAGTTACCTGGAATTCAACTAAGTCTTGGGTCCTATTCTCTCTTCAGAAAGAAACACAGAATTAAGTTAGTTAATTTCCACTTAATCCCAGAATCAGTTGAACTTCAATTAGCTTTAACAAATATTTATGGCCGCAGTCTGTGGAAAATTCGAAAATTCGAACGAGTTATGCTCGCGCAGATTTCCTTTTAAGCTCGTGTCCGTACTCTCGTCTCGTTGTACACTTCCATTTCTTTTATACTCATGCCGATTATATATCTTTTCCGTTCAAATTGGCGAACCGTTTTTTGAAACCGGCAAATAGGCCTGCGCATAGCTCAGGTAATTAGGCATGGCTCAGACGAGAGTGTTGTATTTCCACGAAAAATTGAACGTTTTCTTGCCGTTTCTGTCTCACTCTTCCGTCCACGAGGCGTTCGCGTGTTCCACGCTGAGACAATTAATGGGGCCCGCGACGCATTCGTCTTTCTTCTCTCTTCCTTTCTCTTCCCATCTCATCCCCCTTTTATCTTCTTTTTCTAACTACCAGTCATAATCCTAACGGAATATTTTCTAATATATAATGTACATTTACATATATATATGTATATATTTATATATAATAGCCAATACAAATATCACATGTGATCACCTACTACGCTCGTTATACGAGCTCGCTACACCTTGTACAAAACGTCGAGTCTTCGGAGTAAACCAGTACGTCTCGACTGGGACACTTTCGCGATAAGGTGATTAGTCTCAACTTTCGATGAAGATACCTTTCTCTTACGTTCTTTTTTTTTCTTATTTTCAATCTTTTTTTTACGTAATGTTTTGTCATCGAGGACAAGTCAGGTTCCTGAAGAATCGTATACATTTCGCGTTCGTTCTCTCGTTTACCTCGGTGGTGTCGCGCGTGATTATCGATTCTCCCTCCCTGATAACGTCCAACACTCGCTTCATAGCACGAGAGATCTCGCTTAAAAATTACTAAATTTAAAAAACATATACAATCACATCCCGAATAGTATATTCTAGGGTTTTGGTAGACTCGAGTTCCGTGTCGAAGCGTGTACGCGCGTGCACGTTTGAGCACGTGTCGAAGCGTGTACGCGCGTGCATGGTATATTACACTCATTTCTCACGTAATGCAATCGATACGAACGACTCGTGGCGCGAAGCGTGTTTACGCGGCGCCGTGTAATGCAGGATACGAGATATATTTTCCGAGAGGGAAGTGTGGAAAGCGGTTGTAAAGTCCAGATCAAGTTTCGATGGACAGCCTCAAGAAATGCAATGCAGAACCATGCTTATTTTCAAGATGATCGATAAGCTGCCGACCTTTCAAAGATAACGATAGAGATTTGCATAGAGTACATCATGTATAAAAAAATTGATCGTTTACTGATATTGAATATACATGAATATAAATTCTTAACAGCTTATTAGCGTAATTACTAATGATTCTTCTTTCGTTGTTATATTTCTTTTTATTCTGATAAACAAGTATGATATAAAAAGGAGCATAATGTCTGTAGATGGTCATCGTCCATCTTGGCGGAAACATCAAAAACATAACGACCATGATAACATAATATAAAAAGAGGAAATAGGAGAACAAAAGGAAAAAGAAAAAGAAATGACGCTGGGAGAAAGAAACGACAGCTATGCAAGTGCGTTCTTCATTAGAATTATACAGTTCAGCGACAAAAAAAGCTGCGACTACAAGGATATTAACTATCGCTTCGCATTTTGCACTCGTTCTCCTTTTACACTCCCTCTCTCCTTTTCTCGCTCGCATCTATTCTTTGCTCTTGTTTTACTTCGTAATATAAAATACTCCCTTAAAGACTCTCTTTCTCACATCTCTCTTCACGTTCAAAATCACACATAATAAATCACATTGTCGTAATATGTTAATACGCGCAGTTATATAAGTAGAAATGTATACGCAACGAGATACAGAATTCTGGAAAAATGATTTTCGCTGATTTCCATTTGCCTCCGCACTTTTCTCTTTCTTCCTCTTTCTCTTTGCATGAGACACTCCTTCAAGAATCATCTTGCGTACTTTTTCGTTCACACTGTCTCTCGTTACATGTGTTACGTGCGCACGCACTCGTCTTACGTACATACATGAAAAAACGTCAATAATCACCGATAGTAAATCCTGGCTAAAACATAGAAATGCCGTCGCATGCCTGTATAAAATCCCTAAAAATACTATTCCCTAACATGGATTGTGTTGTTGGATGACATTAGTGACTGTGCGGTGACTGCTTGTTGGCTCGTTTTCTTTCCGTTTTCCTCCTCGATGCTCGACACCTCGCCGTAAGAAAAGTTTCATTTCCCCGACAGAATGCGCCTATCCGTTGTCACTTCGACTTTTTCTTTCTTTTAATTAATATATCGCGTAAACGTTAGTGATTCGATTCGAAATCAGGAAGACTCGATTTGCGACGAAGCGGGGAAGATAACATGAGCGAGGTTCGAGAATCGAGCGTTAATCGAAATCATTTTTATTTTTTTAGGCCCCGAGATAATCGTACGCCTATAAATACGCGTCTACTGATTAGTTGAGTTTTGTGAAATGTATGTTTCTTTCAGAGGAATACGTTTATATACCCTCTTTTACTTTTCTCATTCGAGTAATTTGTTGACTTTTCTATGTTCTTACTTGTCTTTCTTTAGTTTCTTATTGAAATTAGAACGCACGGGTATATATTCGGACTCTTTTAATTTTGCATCCCGTGTTGTATCATATGTCTGTGTGTCTGTACATGCGTTTGACGGCTAAAAATGTGAATATATACCGCAATTTAGAAAATGTCTCAGAATTGTAAATCGCACCTGTTACCGAGTATTTCAACGAGTGCGTTTTCTGTGTGAGTGTATATGTGTTTAGTATACGTGTATAAGTGCATCATGTACCATGAAAAGAGACACGGAGAAGGACGGACGCCTCTTAATACAATGCGCCCTTGATTTTGTTTATTTAACTCGTTGCACGATTTTTACAAGTCTTTAAATATGCCAAAGGTCACTTTTTAAAAATATAAGTTATATCGTCTTTGTTTTTTCTCATTACTCTTTCGTTCTTGCCTCTTTCATCTTGTCTTTCTTTCTTTCTTTCCCTTTCATTCTCTTTCTCTCTTATCTCTTATTTATGCACTTTCACTCTTGTTCATTCGCACATTGTCACTGGTGCTTCTATATTCACTTGTATCACTCTTTTTCTCTTTTTTTTTACATTTTTTTAAATTCAAACTTTTTTTCTTTTATTCTCGCTTTCTTTCTTTCTCTCTCTCTCTTTCTCTCGTTTTTTTCTTTCTTTCTCTCTGTTCTTTTTAAGTCTTTTGTCATAAAATCCTTGTATATTATTAATAGTACTCATATTTTCTTCATTATTTCTATTTAACTCTTTTCTCTAACGAGGAAGTTTCCTAAAAATAATATTAGTTCTATATCAGTTCGGTTATCAGTGTAGCATTTTGAATGTGCATTTGACAATATAAAACGTTTGCAATCTAAATAAGAAAAAAATCAATGATTCGATTTGACATCATACAAAAGTGTTATAAAAAATATATAATTATACAATATATAATTTAATAATTTCTGAATAAAATATTAAAATTTTTTTGTGTTAAAATTACGCCAATCTATCCGTTATAAAATCCATAAAGTGTGTTGTTTCAATCGAATTTATGATTTATATACTTTTCCGTACATCTGATTGGTAGCTATCGATGCTATCAAGTTTGCCATGAGTTTCGTGTCGATGACGTCTAATGTGATAGCTCGCGTATCTAATTTTTTGAATAAAAGGAAAATCCACATATTAATAGAAAGCGCGCGCTGCGTGATAATATTAACAAGAAAGAGAATAACATTTTTAAACAAAAAAAAACGTAGAATTATCAAAAAATAAAATTGATAAATAAAATTGTAGATGTCCTGAATTACAAATTGTTAATTAATTATTTTTTCCCGTAACTTTATAAATAGTAACATCAAATTCCTTTCACTCGTATCAGGGATAAGTGCTTCGAAATTACAGCTATCTAGCATTGCGTTTGTCAGCCCTGTTGCTGCGAGAGTATTTGTTATTTATTATTAACATTATTATTAAAAGAGGGCTTTTTATACTTCTCTTTTAATTCGCGACCCATTTGCTACTCGCTCTGTTTGTGCCGAAATCTTTAGGAAAAGGGGGAAAGAGTGTGTTTTTATTATACAAATTTCGCAATACTCGACCGATATAATTCACTCGTTTCAATTTTTCTTTCTTCCATTCAAAGCTTGTTTCTTTTGCGCAAAGATGATCTAGCATGAGCCGCGCCGCACTTCTTTTATGTTTGCCCTTTTTATCATCCTCTCGTCCTTTCTCTCCCTCCTCATTCGTACACACATATACACATTCACATACACATTCTCGCATTTTTTTTCCTTTAAAATTGTGTAATTTACAATTACTATACAACATGACTGAAAATACCTTAGACCACGATAATACAATTATAATCGTACTGTTTTTTAATTTTTTTATTACCACTTAATTTTATATATGCTTTTATTTTTTTATTCCTCCAGTATTCATCTCGTTTTTCTTGTACGCGAGTATCTTAAAACATTTATGTTCACTTATCGTACCTCGTACAACGATACTGCTTCTCCTAAGATTCTTTAGAGTTTTCTTAG
>NW_017259254.1:2285204-2285901 GCF_001594045.1 Atta colombica | reverse complement strand
TACTCTCTATCTGTCTCAAGCACTCTTGGACGCATACGCTTCATTCTCATTCGTCGACCTATAATATTCATCTGTCTATCTAAATACCTATCTAACGATTTAGCTATCCATCTATCTAAACGTCTAGCTACTTTTTTATTCAAAGTATCCGAGCTTTTCCCTTGTCGTTATTTAATTGCTCGTGCCTCTATTTCCGATCTCGTTCGCTTAGCAATATAAGTATATCTACAGAGCTCGTTGGTCGCCTCGTTTGGAAATGCCGGAAACGCTCGTCGTAACGACAAAGACCTTTCGTCGGGAAAAGTCTTCCCTTTTGCGGTATCGACTCGTCACCTCTTCTTCAACACTAAGTCTAAATACAAACCTAGTATAAAGGTACACGAGTCTCTGAAGAGCAAATTATACATGCATGGACTCTGACTCTAACAAGGACCATTATCTTCAGTTACTTTCGTTCCAGCGGCCGGCATGGAATTTAACGAGAGGTCGTCGAGGTCAGAGACGAGACTTTGCATCTTTCGCGCGGCTATTTCTTTTCCCTTGTACTACATGTACTTTTAATTACATCTCGCCTGTTGGAAAAAAAAGATCGGGGATGGGAGGGGGGGGATGTCGCGAACGCGACGACCACTGTATCCGAATATGGCTATCAAAAAGACGTCTGGCTTCATGGCCGTTATATCTTAAAATTGTAAAT
>NW_017259254.1:2283476-2285104 GCF_001594045.1 Atta colombica | reverse complement strand
ATATATATATATATATATTTATAATTAATCGTGAACATGGTAACAAATAATGAAACATTGAAAAAATTGCACAATATACAAACTAAGTGTTCAGCTCGTCTCCTCCTTTAAATTCTCTATCTTTCAGGTATGGAATACCTATGGAAAAAATACACACACGCACGCACGCACGCACGCACGCATACACACGCACACGCACACGCACACACACACACACACACATGCGCGCGCGCATGCACACACGCAAATACGTATACACGCGCTCATCGACGACCCACGCAGACTTAACAGCCATACTCGCATGCACATGCACTCGTACGAACCGTGCCGACCTTCCGTCAATCGGGCTTACTCAGTAGATACGGTATATCTTTAGATTCTACGTGCGTATCAATTAATTTATTTGGCCACTGAACATTTAAAATTTAGTTATTTTTTATTTCTCGTCTCCTTGACTATTTCACCTCTTACGATCAGGTAAGATTAGTCTTTTTGAAGCATATCCTCCTTCCTTCGTTTTTGATGAGTTACATTGCAACGATTTCGATTTATTTCGTATCCTTTTTTTGCTTTTTGGCATTGTCGCCTTGATTATTTTGTTGCACACGGTATTTTAAATATCGAGATTTTGCAGATCGATGACGAGCGAGACGAGCAATCTCCCGCTGATGGCCATATGTTGTAGAAGCGCTCGCGGATACAAGATGATAAAGTTGACTGTCTGTCGTAGATCATGTACGAGGCAGGGAATCATTCGCGAAATATTCGGCTGCGTGAAAAGCGTACGAAAATCTTATGCGGATTATACAGCCCGTAATATACTTGCTTATCTACATTGTTTTAATGAGTATGACGAGAATATTAAAAAATATATATATTCATTTGTATTCTGCTGAGTTTTTCGTGATGATCGTTTCATCGAACGATCCCCTTACCCGCGCATGTTTCGAATAATGCTGTAGTCGGAAAAGATCACGAGAGAAAAAGCCCTTTACATTCCCCCACAAAAATGCAAAATTCAATCAGGTTTTTTTTTCCGCAAGAATAAAAAAGCGCTGCGTCAACAATGACGATCGAGTGGATTACCTGAAAGCTGGAGTGCGTCAGCATTTAGTAAAAATTAACTGTAAGTAACAAAGCGAAACAGTATCGCATTTGTAAGCTTCTTTGTGAATGGGCTGGAACGGTAGCGGTGGAATCGGTGGCGCGTTGTAATTCGCATTGTAAATTCAGGATTAGCACCCGATACAGCGAATCTTCGTTGCCGTCGAAACTGGTCGAAATCACGTATTCAATTACCACGCGTCGCGTCCGTCTCGACTCTCCGCTGCGTGAGAGCGCGATTACGATACGAAAAAGATCGCTGGCGGTATCGCGAGTGCCGGCGTGCGCGTTTTTAGCCGCGAATGTCTTCGCGGAGTTTCCTGAAAGAAAAAGCAAGAGAAAGGAAATAACGTTTGGCACCGACAGTTTGCATTATTGTCCTCGCGAAATCTACGTTTTTTTTTCCTCTACTTTTTAGTACACGCGCGATACGGCGCTCGTGATACCCGACGTATCTCATCGGTAAATGCGACAACCGTTGACTCGATCGTTTTGAAAAAGATAGAGAAGATTTGTTCTATGGT
>NW_017259254.1:2265973-2283376 GCF_001594045.1 Atta colombica | reverse complement strand
TTGTAAGTATATATTATATACTTACATTATATTATATAATAGATAATTATACATTATATACATATTACTATATGTAATAGGAGCGTGTCTTTTATTTAACATTACAATTTTCTTCTTCTTTTATCGCAAATGAGCATCCGCCTATGCCGCGCGCCGCATTGAGGAAGAAAACTTTAGGCTTTCTCCAGTCAGCTTCTCACTTCTCGAAGACCTCCGGTTGCTAAAGTCGCAGCTTGAAATCTTCGACGGTAGCGCTGATCTTAGAATGTAACGAATTGGCAGTGATTGACGTCTCTCGTGCAAGACTTCCCGGGCGACTTCTTTGCTCGGCAATTTCCTCGGAGGTCCCCTCCCTATATTACATTGACTGCAATTTCTCTTCTGGATCACTGCTGACCATGGATGTTTCCATCTCCTCAAATTCGCACGAATTAGCAGGGTCGATGATTTATTTCGTGCGGTCCCTTTGGCTCTTAAAGACAAGTCAATTATTTTTTCCCTCCTGATTTTACGCATCAGGATACTTGGAGGAAATACACGTTATACACATGATTCTTTGGACTCCGATGAAATGTTGCTTTATAATACACCATCTGCTCGTCAAGCCTTCTTTCGAATTATTCTCTGGATTGTTTTAGACATAAACCTGATCTTCGATTGTCTCCAAACGGTGTTTCGCTAATCATCGATCTCCTCAAGTGTTTCTCAAAAATTGATTCTTTTTATCAATGATAGAATCTGGCAAATCTCGAATACCTAATACAGCTACTTTCGTAGATCTCTCTCTTGATGTTTGTTCATCAAGTTTAGGCGTTCGATAATCGATCGCTTTCTACCTGCAGCATATTATTAGGTGACCTCAGAAAATGTTAGATCGTTAGATGTGCAAATGTCGAAGATCTCCGCGATCTTTACGAGGAAGAGGTCTCGACGGTCTCAACTGCGGAGTGTGACGCGCGGCTGAGACCGCTCGCGGAGACGATTGATTACACGTGTCTCTTCATGTGGAGAGCTAGATGGTCGCTGCGGGAGAAGCATCGGTCGCAATGCCGGCACTTGAACGGCTTCGCGCCGGTATGCTTGCGGTAATGGCGCGTCAATTCATCTGAACGCGCGAATCGCCATTCGCAGCCCTCCCAACTACACTTGTACGGTTTCTCCCCTGAAACAGAAAAAAAGCAAAGCCACGTTAGAGAATTTAGTAGGGCATTTAATTCTCCAAGTAGTTATTCTCGCAAACGATTTCGATAAGCCACTATAACATTCTAATTGATATGTTTTAACGTCTAAGAGATATATTTTATTTTTAAGAGATAAGTTTATAATAAACTAGTAAACAGGCACGATTTTCAATAAAATCTGTAAGCAAAATTCAACAATAATTTTATGTTTAATAGAATGTTTAAAAAACACTACAAATTTGTCAAAATAAAAAAATTAATTTTTGTTTTCAGAAAATTAATAAAATTAATAAAAATTAAAATTAGAAAATTTATATAAAATCTGCAAATATCCTTCGTCACTTTTAATTTATAAATTTATAACAGATTGTGTGTAAGTAGGTAACAAACAATAAGTACATTTCCTTTTTAATAATACTTTTGATTTCGAGATTATTACGAATTAACATATACAATTCTAAATATTATTAAACTTGCTATAAATTACGTATGCCTAGTTTCGGTAAATTGCCATTGTCAATAGACAGTTTGCGCAGAACATAACATAACGCTGGATAATGCCCGTTTATGTAGAGATAAGCGGAACTACATCAGTACAGTATCAGTCTCGTACTTGAGAAAGCTCGTTCGTTCAATGTTATGATCCACCGGGCTAGGGGCTTCCTTGATCGTAGGACAGCATCACGATAGGCATAAGCTTACTGCAAAGCGATTCAATAGATTTCCGCGTGATGATACAAGGATTGGACGTTATTATCCCTCTAAACAGACTATCAAAGACAATGAGTAGTATCTAATCGTCGTTAACTGTGACGAAATGTCGACGATGGGATTCATGTCCAACTATCGGCACAATAGCGCAACCACACGTTGGGTGACGACACGATACAAATCCCTGTGTCGCAAATCCGAGGTAATCCTGTGGGATTCACGCGGCGATTGAATTTGATTTAAAAACCTATACAACCCTGAAAAATCCGCATGATGCCGCCCGTCGCTGATTTGCGACGCATGAGAGAAATATTAGGGACCGGTCGTGAAAAACACATATGCGACACATATACGCTGAGACGAAACTGCTTGTCAGGCGGAAGGAGAGACCATGTGTTATTAAGTCGGTAAATAATCTATTCGGTAATATAGAAGGCGGCTGACATTGATGAGGCCACGACGGAGAAGAGACAATACGAGGTCACCACCTGTGGCGCGATGTTAGCGAGATTAACAAGCCGAGGGAATTTCGCAGCTTGGAAAGAGAAGCAGGTTGAGATAGGGACGGGAGAGGTTGAATCAGAGGCTGTAGAAACAACTGCGATCTCTACTAGCTGGTAAATTGTGAACCCGATAAAGAAAGGGTAACTGGCGCCGCGCCGCCCATGTCGACGTATCGTGACTCATCGATCTCACAATAACAAACGATTTCTACCCTTTTATAAATATATGTCCTAATACAGAATCGTGTATTATTCTCTGCCATTTAATTCTTCATTGGATTATGATATTCTTGGTTTACAATTGGTTGTCGAATATTTTCGCAGATCAGTTGAAGAGTATCACAAATTAATTCTGTCTCATTTATGGTGGATCTCGAAATATGAATCTTGACAAAATTCAAGAGAACATTTATGTAAAATATCTGTATTTAACTAATAAGCAAAATAGTAGATTATCTTGTTGAATAAATCTCTCAAGGAATAATGAAAAATTATAGCTCGCGTAAAAAGGTTACAAGCGAGGGCTTTGTCTTCCTGATTTAAACTTTCGGAGTGTCCGTGCAGACGTGTCTCTTGTCGCGATCTAGATATGTCCGTTGTAAAGTACTTTGAGCTCGTACTGAAATACGATCTTCTATTATTTTTGTCAAGGCACGAAATTTGTCGAGCATATCCGACTGCATCTAGGAACTGATGCGCGAGTATATTTCACAACACCGCCGTCGAGATAAAAGTAATACAAATGTGTGTATAAAACCCCGAAGAGAAACGTTTAACACGTCGCATGCCCTCCCGCGGTTCTCATAAATCCGAAAAAGAGGCGGAATTCTCGACTCTACAAAGTGCTGTTTTTAGATTGCCATGTCTGTTTGCGAGTTTGCGCAAAAGGCACGGTTGTAATTTAAATGTAGCGTTTTCTCATCCGTGTAACACTGCGTCTGAAAAAGTAGATGTAACAGATTGCATCGTGATTTTAGTCAGTGTTGACGAAGATATTTTCCACGCGTCGCGCTCGGATCAGTTTTTGACAGAAAAATACACTAAATTATGTAATCTGAAATATCATGATAATATTCACTAATATATGTTCCTGCAAAAAAATTAATATTATTCTTTAATTATTAATCCTTCAGAACTGATGATGAGTCCAATGAACCGATTTAAATCTCTTTGTCGAAAATACCATATAATTTAATTTTCTTTGTATTATATCTGTACATTTGGCTTATTCCTATTAATAAGCGGATTTTTGTGCAATTTCATATTTTTTTAGAAAGCAGATTGGAAAGTAACATCAAAATAGAAATTTGTCTTGTTAAAAGAGCATTCTAAAAATATATATTTATTTGTGCATATTATGTATATTTGCACATTTGTGCAAATTTGCACGTTTTGTACATATCTGCATAATTATCTGCATAAAAAATCCGATGTTTACTTATTAAAATATAGGGTAAATATGCCGGCAATTATGCCGCTGAGATTTACGCCGCAGGAGTCAGAAAAAATAGGATGAGGATTGTCTTGTATATCCCAGCTGTTTGGGCATTTTTAATGGGCAGGATCTATGTCCAAAGAATACAAAGTATACAAAGTATACAAAGTATACAAAGTAGGCAGATTGAATTTATTGCACTAAATGCAATAAACGCATTACATGAAATATGTATTTCATGTCATAACACTTGTAATACATGTGAGAAGATTGTAATTATTATTTATTACTTCATATACATATTTATTATTTTTATTCCTTAATAAAACTTTATAAATGCATTTTATAAGTTATTACGACTTATTTATTATATGCATTATTTGTAAATTTTTCATAAGCGTACGTATCTCCCTTCCTCCTATGAGTAGTCATATATCCCATCCTTATAAGATATACGGCAAAAATACAAGAGTTTAAAAAAGTTCATTTTTTAATACGAAATATAAATATTTCGGATTTCCAATATTTTTTTCATAATAGTGAACAATACAAAGTTTTTACTGATATAGTTCGTTTACTTTAAACATAGTAAATAATACTTCATAAATAATACTTCAAAAATTAAGTTTTTGATATGTACGATGTATATACGGGAATTATTAATAAAATTAATAATAAAATTAATTACTGCCTTTTAATTAATATAAATTATTTAGATTTTACAGCTACAGTGTCAGTAACTATGTTATATTTTGACTCGAAAGGATTAATATAACCGATATTAAATTTTAAAGAAAGATAAAAAAAGCATCTTCAGATTTTTCTTTGCAGATTTTTCTTTGCTTACTGCAGTCCTATGAATCGCAATACAATTGCGCAATAGATTTATGTAAATTTATTATAGATTTATATTCTAGATATATATAAATCTCACAAAATATTTTGCGAGATTGGCGCAAAGCATTTAAAAATACATGTATCTGTAGATATAAAGGATAATTTCTCGAAAGTCGGATCTCAATTACACAGTCACAATGACTGGTGCAACTGACGTTTTTCGAACGACGTTCTATGTCCCGCGAGAAGGGATGAAGGGAAAAAATTTACATCGCGTTTCGGTCTCTTTCAAAGTTGTACCGAGGAGGTACTGGTGGGAACCCCTCTTCTATACCGAGTCTCTCATCCCTAGCAGGAGGTGACGACGACAAATCCAGCCGGGACGTGGCGACGCATAACCAAATCCATCCACCCCTTCGCCCCCCGTTATTTCATCACCTGCACCCACCCTCGACTGGCTGTTTCCGGCGCCTCCGCCAACGACACCCGACATTCTACGAGGCCGCGACTCTGCGGAAAATACGGCACACGTACTTGACGTACCTCACACCGTTCATCCATCTCACCCTTTCGCCCTTCGCGTTTCGAGAAAGCAACCCCCGGATACCATCCGTTCCCCTTGCTGCCTGCTGTCCTCCGCAGCCAGCTAGAGAAATGGTGACACGAATGTGCCTGCCCCCTCCCCCCCCCGTGAGGGGGGAATTGCGGACTCGCGTCGGAAGGAAATTCCGAGGAAGATAAGGATAAATAAGGTAACCGCGACGGTATGGAAGATACTGGTGGCGCATGTATTACAACTAGCCTAGCAGGTGAGAAGAAAAATTGTCGTTGACTTCACTGTTGGATCGCCGCGATGAGAAAATACTCGTCTCTCGGCCATAAAATTTCACAAGATGTCGACACGAAAAAAAATATAATCGAAATTATCAATCCGTTGAATTCACGCCATAGTCTACGTACAGAATATTTACCTTACCTACAGAATATTTACCTTTATTATACAGCACATTGGGATAAATAAGGAAAATTCAGCAATTGTCATATATATATATATACACTAAAAGAAAAGATTGGCTGCTGTAGCAAATTAGATGATAAATATGGCATAGCATTTTAAAATTGGCTGCAGCAGCCAATTTTTGGTTGCGTTAGCCAATCGAAATCCTGTATTGACATTGTGGATAGGTTAACACAACTAAAAATTGCAACAGCCAATCTTTTTTCTCAGTGTACACACACACACACACACACACACACACACACACACACATCCACCCCCACACACATCCACCCACACACACATATCCACCCACACACACACATCTACCCACACACACACACACACACACACACACACACGTCATCTTGTTGCTGTATTTTCCAATGAGATCTGTCATGGCAGCTCCCGTACAATATAAAATGAGAAGATGATTGCTTCGTTCGAGAAGCCATCGAAAATCACGAGAGAACAAATGCGAGCTACATACGCTGGCACTCGCGGAGGTAATGCAATTTTTGCAAAAATTCTGTGCGTAGCTACGTGCGCACGTAATGTTCGATTTCACGGACGAATTAAATTTTGCGTAGCTATGGCGACTATGCCGTAATGCTTTACACGACCGCAGGCGTTTATCGCGAACGCGTGCCCCGTCTGGTCCGTTCGACGCGCATGGGCATATCACGGCGAGGGTTGGAATACACGCGTACGAAACGACATGTACGTGCAACGGGCATTGCACATTTTATCGCTGCATAATGGTCTCCTGGCGGTTCGTTACCACCTACGTAATAAAGTCATATTAAACAAGATGGCTTAACTCGTTAAACCCTCTCGTCCCGTCCTACCTTCTCGCATCCTTCGCGCGCGTCGACAACGAATGTTGCTAAACGACGTCCACGTATGGAAAACACGCTCACACCCTCGCCCGCGTCTCTCTAGACATTTTTAAGCGTACATCAAGATACATTTACTGTCTCCTCTTCCATCCTTCGTTACGTCGATAGCTAGAGCTAAATTTACGAAAATTATTTCCTACGATGGATGTAAATCACGCATTGAATGTATTATAGTATTATTATTATATTCGTGCCTTTGTGTTTAATGTTTAATCTTTCGGATCTTTTAAGTTATGGAATTTTTAGAATCTCTTGTGGATCATCATTATCAGACATATCTTTTAGATCAAACACTCCTTTATATTAAATTTCTCTGGTTCAGTTAGAAAAATAATCATACGTCGAGTATTTTCCACAAAATAAAATAAGTGATTTTCGAATAATTACTTACGTTTTTTTCAAAAGATGAAAAATTAATTTAAAATTAATCAATTTTTAAATTGAAATAAAGGTTTTAATTAAAATTAACGTTTTAATTTCTAAAATAAACAAATTATGAAAAAAAATTATTGTAAAATATATATAATTATTGTCAGTATTATTATAGTAGCTATTTTGCCATAACCAGCTTTGTTGACGTATATTCTCATGCAGCGTTAAACATTAAGTCATTAATTTACGCTAGCATAATAGATTTAGACACATTAATGATTTTAGCCGTTTGTGCATGCCGTGTTATACATAAACACTGCGAAACTAATGCAATTAGTTTATACTTCGCGCGAAACGCATAACATATTAGACATTGTTTACTATGAATATCATATGATATCATCAGTAACTTCGCGATCGATAAAATGTATCAAAAATTCATCGAAACGGAATATAATGCAATTATAAACTCTTGAAGAGATCATTTTACTTCGTTTTGATAAATGGATCCTGCATGCGGTGTAAGCAATATTATTGCGTAGAGAATAATGCATTGTTCTGGTAATCCTCATTTTATTATTACATAATAATCCGTCTATTGTCGAGAGTGCCTCGCCATTTCATAACAGAGCAGTAAATAAGCAAACTTCTCTCCATTAAATTCCCAACGCATTCTTTTTCATCCTTCTGTTCTTCTCGATTTATACGAAAGGATGCAAATGACAATTCATCCTTGGTTCTTAATGATTATTTTTATTGCGACCTTGATACTTAAATTAATAATGATCGTCGAGATATCGAAGTAACAATGTGGCTCTTTACTTTCCATTTCGTCAGTTTCATAATGTAAATTTACGTCATTATTTTTTTTATTCATAGAACACTTGGCCTGAATCGAGATAACAATATAAATTTTATTAATTATAAATTCACAGTATGATACATTAAGCTGATTAAATAAAATCTGATTTAATATTCAAAAATTTCCTTTGAACTATCTCGGAAAGAATAAATAATTTTCAAGCGCATAAGAATGTTTAAAGTGCGATACTTAAATTATCATGCCGGGCACGTTCACCCTTCTGTTCTTGTCTCAATAAACATTATCTCGTAGAGAAAAAGGCCGTCAGGAAACACGCAAAAATATCGGCTTTTACCTTTGCATGTAAACGAGTCGGAATACCGAATCGTCCTAAGTCTAAAAACGCGGCACGCTCGCGTGCTCGTGAATAACGAAGTTAGCGTCGTCGCGCCTTATACGGTATGCCGGAGCGTCCTTTCCGGCGGAAGGGCGATTTTTCTATGTCCTCCCTCTGCCAAGGACGACGACGTTACACCGGTGGGGATCCGTGCGACGGGTTAGTATTGCGTCGATATGTCAGTCCGTCCTGGCAACGTGTGCTCGTCGTCTTTGCATTTTATTAAGTCCGCCGCCGGCGAGGATGTATAGGGTACCTTCCGTCATGTCGCCGAGGGATAGGACAACCGGAATTTATGGGCGAGGATTCCGCCCCTGAGTCCGCCTTTTACATCCGAGGACATTTTGCGCGAAAACGTTTCGGCGAATAGCGCGCGTCTAATACTGGAGGCCATCGCGAGCACCCACGTGACGGATCGCTCGAGGGACGGCCGACTCGAGATTTTTCCTCGTGATGGTTCCTGGAAAACTCACCAAGTCGCGGCGAACGTTACTTTCTCCGCGATACTTATCGCCAGCAACTTCGCCGGGAAATTGCGCGGACGTTTCGTTACTCGCAAATGAATTTCGCCGAACGATCGACGACTGTCGATCGATCTATTTCTGCTTGAATCGACCCCGCGTAGAAACTTCTACTATATGGATAGAAATGTACCGAATTTCGACACCGCGAAATAACTTGGCAACAGAATGAATACGTATCGGGAATATGTAAACGTAAAACGTGGTAAAACCAATGATTGCAGAAAGTTTACTCTTTACGATATTGGCTCTCTTTACCGAACTGATAAGTAAAAATGAACTGCAAAGTTACAATCATGACATATTGCGTACTTCTGTTGTTTCTTTCTAGAATTTAGTATGAAATAAGTTTGTTCCGTACAGTTTAATATATTTCTTCCTACGCGACGTCAACGTACTTTTTGTGTTTTATCGATCTTACAAATAGGCAATGACTTTGAACGAATAAATTCTCCATTTTCTGTTCTCGAATTCTAGTTTTAGGGAGAAATACGTTGAAAACTTATCTTTTTAGAAAGAGACGGTCGTCACCGCGAGCAAGTAAGAAAGAGGAACGCTTTCTTCGGAGAAATATCGTACGCTATAAAAGAGGAAATGCAAGGTATCTCTTTTACAAAAAGATTTTGCTTCATGCCCCCTGGGAAGAGAGATACGATTTTCTAGCACCGCCAGCATAGTACTCGTACTTTACATTAGTCGCTTTTATGCACCTCGCGTTTCGCGTGCAATCTGAGGAATTCCTCGTAGTGACGCGTATCAAATTACGAGACGTATTGCACCCGTTTCTTTTTCGCATACCGAATTTTGGTGGAGCACGGTTTCTTCTCCCTTTTTTTTGCAAGAGACAAGACAAGGCTAGAAACCAACCCTCTATAGTCGGAATGAAAAACAGGGGGAATAAGAAAGAGAAGGTTTTCTTTCCAAGAAATATTGTGTGCTATAAAGGAGAAGATACGCTTGTACTTTATTCACAAAAAGATTTTCATTGCCCCCGCTGGCGAAGGAGATGAGATTTTCTGATAGCGCAGCGTTCTCTTGCATATTCAAAGGCATTCCACGCGCGAATCTTTCGGTATCTAATAGCGCAGAGCGCGTTCGACGCATTTGTGAAAATTCGATCGAATGTAATTGCGAAAGTACTCGCTTGAATGGCAAAATAAATTTAATAATATCAAACTTTTTGAAAAATATTGTATGCGCTATAAAGACGCGTCGTTCTGTTTAAAGGAATGCATGCGGTTAATTTGTTACCGGGAAGAAAGAGAGAGACACTCAGTGAACTTCTTTGCGATTAGAGTACCAAATTCTGGTTTACATCCAAAAATACTTGGCAGGAAGAAGTTTCTTGTTGTGAGAGCGTTTAATATATCAGAGACTATCCTACAGGATCGCGTGATAGATCGTTCGAGGGACGACCGGCTAGACGTTCCCGACGTAAGAAAGAGTCCGCGGAAAACAGCGCAGTTACCCCTTGCAGCACGATGGAGGGGTGGCATTTTATTATTTTCGACATTCCACTTCGGGGAGGATGGTCCGAGATTCGTCTCGAGGATCGAGGATAAGGGTCCGAGAAAATTTTACGAAGCGCGATATCGCTTCATACTCAGTTTTGAAAAAACGGATTTTGTGAACGACGTTTTTCTTGCCGGTACGAGATAGCGGGTGTTGTAGAAATGATAAATGAGAGATTTCTTCCGGAAGTATCGCATCGTGAAAATGGGCGTACGGTTGTTCGCGAAACAAGACGCAGTAAAGTGAAAGGAATAAAAAAACTTGCATGAGGATCGATCATGTGTTTTTCAGCGAATTTGTTCATTGTTTTCCGTTGTGTTAAATGACGTGAACAGAAATCAAAATAATTTCATTTTGTATATGGTTTATATATAATCATCTGCGCAGTCACTCTTTCTTATTTTTTCATTTTGATTTTATTTATGAGAAGTTTTCACTATTATTATTAATCCTATTATTTATGTAATATTTAATATATACATAATTACTCGCATGAGGTATTTTTGTATCTGGTACCGCAACATTATATTTTATTTTTTATTATTCTTTTTGGTGATTTACAATTAAATAGAGATTCATATTCTATACATTCTTTAGATGAAAATAAATCTAATTTTTTTAATTGTAAAACAATTTGAGCTAAATATAATAATGTCTATAAATAGCACTTATTTAGCAAATTAATAAGACTGTACGGAAAGAACGATTTTGTTAAAGTATCTAAAAAATTTAATTAGATACAGATCTGAAAATAACTTTATTGTATAAATCATAAAAATAATTACATAGGATCTTAAGCTTGGTGAGCAATGCTGTAAAAAGTTTTGACATTCTAGCAATCAATTTGGATTTCTATATATTTATTTTGAAGAGCCAATAAAATTATTTTCTATAACACAATATAACAATATAAAAAATTATTTCCAGATCTTTATCTAACTGTTAGATAAACCGTCATCTTTAGCAAAACCGTCTTTTTTGTGTGAGTGTCATCCCATGTGAGTAATGAAGGGTTGACATCATGTCACGAAAATGTAATAAAAAATAACGCAGAAAGAGATATCGAAAGTGTCGAGGAATATACTTCACATAAAAATTTTGCGGAACTTACTTTACAGCCTCACTTTTCAAACCACATCTTCGCATGTATAAAAGATTTTCATCGCATGTCGCGAAACTGCCGGATGCGATTCGCATTTCGCGTGTTGTGAAGTGTGGTTACGCTGTCAACCGAAGCGAGAACTTTGACGACGTTTCCAATTGTTTGCGGTACACAACCCCCGTCGCGGCAGACGGATTTAACTTCGCTGCGATCATGTGTTTCGAACAGTACAGCCGAGGTACAAATCGATGTATGCTGTAGATACATACACGCCTAGGCGCTTCGAGGTAAACGTGTTAAAATATGTATTAAGCAAACTTTTGCGTAAATAGTTCGTAAGTAATCGAGAAAATGACCTGTTGATGCAAATATTGGAATGCTATTAGGACCTAATTAAAAACTATCTATACACATCGTCGATACTGTTACAAATAATCTACCAATTTCATTAAAATATTTCGTAAATTGAAACGTAACATAAAAACATGTTATATCGTGTTTGTAATAAAACGTTTACTATCGGTATTCTTTTATTTTACAACGCATGTGCAATTCATTGAACTTCATTCGTTTCTACCACGAATCTCTAGAAATAAATTCTGAAAAACGACCCGGTTCTACTGATTTCGTGCAACGAAGCTTTTCAAAGAATTGCGAAACGTTTTATCGCTACTCGAATTGCACGCAATAATCGATTAGCTTTCGATACACCTATAACATTCGTTCGCGATAAAACGTTTCAATATAAAATAGATGACTTTCCGGGGTAATTAACCTTGAATTAATCACTGACCTAAATTTAGCTGAAGCTAACTCTCTTGGGAGTGTAATCGCGATCTGGTTGCGACTTTCCAGTTGCGAAAATCGATGGCTGTTGTGTATCGCCTTGGAGCACCACGTTGGTAACATCTAAGATTTAATATCGAAATATAGAAGAGGTAAGGGTAAGATCGCTCACAACCACAGGCGCTTGCGGTCTCTTGTAGGAGAGAGGAGCTTGGAAGATGCAGCTGAGACTTTGAGCTTGCGGTTTAAACGTAAGAAGAGACGTGTTCAATCGCGCAGATGCACTTGGCTCGCGGAAGGACGACGACAACGAAGAAGAAGGCGGACGGTGTGTCGCCGAGTTCAGTTTCTTGAGCCATTATTTACAAATCGCATTACCGCAATGCATCGCGATCAGAAACTTTTAGTAATGGAGTACGGGGGCTCGACGATGTGCCGCTTACCAGCCCTCGCGAACGCTCGTCTCTTCGAATCAATGTACCGACAAATTTCGGATCACCGTCGCGACGCAATTTCTGCGTGCACCGGCGCGATGTCTGCGACGAAAAATAACAGGCTCGTTTATATGCGAAATATCGCCGACGTGTAAATCACACGCTATGAGTATCGTACGCATATGAGAGCATGTGTGTATCGCATTGGAACATCTTGGCCGAGGAAGAATATGCACAATCATCAATGTAACAACATATAAAAACATATAAAAAAAAAATATCATTTTGTTGCTAAGAAAAGTGATCACTCAATTTACTTTCTTTTTTTTATGGTTATCTTAACAAAGAATATTTTCTTGATAATAAAATTAAAATATACTTACTATAAATTTTAGAACCCATTATTATGCATTCAAAATAAGATTTATTTTTTTTTTAAGGATATTATAAAATTGATCAAAGAAGCGGCTTTATACGATAAGCAGATCAAATTTGTTTTTCAAAATTAATAATCTTGATTGAAGTTATAATATTAAATTTACTAGGATTTAGAATATATTTTGAATAAATTTAATGTGAGGAACTTATGATATAATAGATTTGCGGATACATAAACTTTTGAAATAATCTTGAAACAAATAATTATTACATGCGTACAGTATTTTTCTGTGTAGCAATAATTAGAATTATATTTAGTTTTACTAAAAATATGCAAATTTTACATACAATCGATTGAGATTCAATCTCATATATATCAATCTTTTCTTAATATACATTTTTTTCATAAAAAAAACAGCATATTTTGTGATCGACATAAATTTTAAATAATTCAAATATTAGTAAAATGAGAAAGGCGACAAATGGTGATACAATTGATACCGTAGAGGAAAGCGATATATTTTCCATGTAAACGTTGGAAACTTAAGAAAGTCATTCTGTCGTTTTGCAAATTTATTTCTTGCTTCGTTGTAATGTTTTAATCGGGCGAGCGATTGCGCCGCTTGTTTCTTTCGCGCTTCGGACCATTCGCCAGGCATAAATCACGGATATCCGTTTGCGCGGAAATGCATTGAATTTATGGTTAATTCGATTATACCGCCCTCCCGACGCTGGATACCTTCAGGTTCTATTGTTCGCGGATACATCGACACGTCTAAGGAGAAATGCAGAAGTAATGTATATAAGCAGACTGTTTTCGACAGCGTAGATTCATCGTCGCGAGTTACATTGATAAATAAGTTCTCGGAGCCGCCACCGCTCGTTCCATTCTTCGTTTGATTTAAGATCGCGGAAAGCGTGCGTCTCTAAAGCGCTCTCATGTTAAATTATTATACTTTGGCTGACCTACTTTGATCTCCGTAATCTCGACTAGTTCACTGCCTCCTCCCGTATCTCTCGATCCGTTAAAGCAAAGTTTTCAATCGTGTATGAATATATATACATGAAATACGTATTATCATCCTTAAGTCATTTATATCCCCATTCTCATCTTTCTCGTTCTTCGCAGTCAAAAATATTATAGACGAAACTTACATTCTTAATAATGCGATAAGAAAAGATGCAGTCACTACATGATATTAAGAATAGATTTTATCAAACTATTTAATTTCTCATTAATTGCACAAGTATTTAATAAACTTGTATCTACAAATTTATCAATCTATAAATTTATCATATATTGCGTATTAATAAGGATTTCCGTTCAGAATAAATATTTTTCTCTTTTAGACCGAAGAATGCTAAACGTTTCATTTCCTGCACGAAATCAAGCGATTGTCGAGTGAACTCAAAGAAGGGATAAAATCGCTCTTTCTCATATATGTTGACTATCCATTTTCCGGAATGAAGTGAAGGACTGTTAAGTGTCCTGGGCGAAGCGATCTCGCATCGTCGAAGGATCAAAGTCCTGTCCGCGGCGCGCGACGCGAGAACAATGACGTTGGGAATGGAATTCCAGAACGGAAAGTCCCTGTAATTGGAAATCTCTCTCTTCCTATCCTTTCGTCCCTCTTTTCTCTCGCCCCGCTGTACATAGCCGATGTGAGGCTGCAGGATGGCGATCGATAGTTCCTTGACACCCGTGGGAAAATCGGATACGAGAGCTCTGCGACGCTGCCCACAGCGAGAAAGGACCCATTCGGACAAGAACCTAATACGCGAGAAGGATAAGCACGATGAAAAAGAAGAATTAGTTTGGTTTTATTCTCGTCAAGATACTATAAGGACAGAACAAAGAGTTCATCCGTGGATTTTTCTTTCGGTATTATCATTCCCATAACTAGCCCTCCACCCGGTTTTTCTCTTTACGATTTATAATTAACGTAATTACGTAGGGCTTTCTTCTCATCGCATATTACATAAATTTTACGTAAATCTGTCTGCGCTGTGAGTGACGGTGAAAAATCGCGGCCGTTTCGGAAGTATTCACGAAACGCTACGCTCCGCTCAAATTAGCCTCTTTGCAGAAGGCTAAATTCAAATCCGTTAAACGTTTTAATTAACTTGCGGATCTGAACAGTGATTTAAACGGCCGGCGAGAAACCACATTTTGCATCGATGCGTAACGCAGACAAAAAAAATGTAAAATTATCGTCGAGGTGCTGAACCAGCAAAATTCAAGATATTTCAACGATTTCTCTCGTAGCTGAAATCGTTTATTTTAAACAAGCTTCGCATGCAAAAAATCAGATCTTGATAAATCGATGGACATACTTGATACTTAGTGATGTCTGATCGCTTCGAAAGAAATTAGCAAATAAATACGTTGATTAAGTCATTTAATCGGATCACATTGTAGAATCAGCGCTAAATCCGCCGTCTACGAGAATAATGTGATCCGATGGATGAGCATGTCGCGTTTCTGTCGTCATCGTTCTCGTCTTCAAATATCAAACTAAGCAAAGGGACTAGATCTTCGCCGATCCTTCTCGGAATATCTACATATCGAGAAGCCTTTCGAAGGGAAACTTCGCCGATGGAATTCGTAACGAACCTTCACGTTGTCGTCTCACGATCGACGACTCGCTTCGTTTCGTGTCTTGCTACCGCGAAGTCCTGTCCGCAGGGTAATTAGATTCCGTCGAGTGAGATCAAAGTCTACCGCCATTTCTACCCCACGAAAAGCTCTGCTTCTCGAAGTTCCTCGATGTGGTCGTTTTTCTTCTGGTCGCAAACTCTGAGAGAGCGTGTCGCCGAACTTTTTCGACGAGATCGCGGCGGAAATCTCATGCAGCGAATGTAATCAATAAGTAAAAGTAGTCGCACAATTGTTTCTTTCGTCATATTTCAAGAAAAATCATGAAATCTGTATAGCCTTAATTTTTTATTTCTTCTCACAATTTAATATATTTTTTAAATAAAAGTGATTACAATTTTGTATGGCTATAATATTAGCAAATTATAATTTTTGATGAAATTTTGTTTAATGAAAAATAGATATATAAAAATTAAAGAATTCTTAAAGAATCGCCATTTAATAAAAACTAATTACTAATAGTAATTAAATGCTTTAATAAATAGAGTTTATACGATAGATCGCTATGTCTTATTCAATTTCTTACAAAGGCATTTTATAAAGATAAGATATAAAACAGACAAGAATCTTAAGAAAACTATTGTGCGACAGAGGAACGATTCAATTTCGGAGCAGATACATTCGATACTTGCATGTGATATTGTGAAGTACGGACTGAGCAAGAGAAAAGAGACGGGCGAATCAATACCCGAGGGCACAGTGCGCTTTTACACCTTTTTCTCCGTAAATGTCTCGAGATAAACGTCCTACGGCGAGCCATCGTACATGTCGCGGCAGTCCGTCGTCTGGCGCAGCCGTTCCGCCGACAGGAGGATCCCTGTGTCAGGACGAATTCATAACAGAGTCATAATTGCGGGATGGGTCCCGCAGTATGCATAATCCCGTAGTTAGCAGTTCTGCTTAACGATCCGCGAGAAGCAATCCCGACATACCTGCCATGCTGCAGGATGGAGGCATCCCGGCCAACCCGTCCCTTATTACCACCCTTGCATTCCGCTTCGCTCTCTCTCTCTCTCTCTCTCTCTCTCTCTCTCTCTCTCTCTCTCTCTCTTTCTCGTCATCTCTGTGTAGGGCCATGCCTAAGCTATACATAGAAAGACGAGGGCACGTACCGCAGGGTACGTACGACTGAAACCCTAGGACCTGAGTGTGACGCGACAAAAACCGTGGATAAAGAGCAAGGATCCGAGAAGGAGGATGAGGATGGATCGTACACTTGTACTGGAAGAAGAGAGAAAGACGAAAGGGAACAGGAGAGTTCGTTAATTACAATCTCTCTGCCTGCCACCGTTCACCGCAAGCGACCACGAAAAGGATCGGAGGGAGGAGAATGCGAAGACCCATGGCAATATCGCTTTCGGACAGTGACGCGAACCGTCAACATGGATCATGGAAGTAGCAAGATGGATATTGCCACTCTTTAAGGTAGAAGGAAATTTCACTCGTTTTATCGAAACACAAGAGAATTCTAACCGATGAAGAATTATAATTACGTTTGTCTCTAATTTAATTTATATGCGCGCGCGCGGATTAAATATTAATAATCCGATTATAATTGTCTTATTTGATATAATATAGCAAGCAATTTGATATAACATAACAGATTTTAAATGCAATCTAGTTGACGGAAATTATAATATTTTGATAAAGTTATTTAGTCATAATTTATTATTACAGACACTTCCGTTCGGATAAGTTATTTTAAATTTATAGAAATTATTATTTTATTAATATTATTTTATTTTTTTATTAATATATTTTCTAATAAGTTTCCAATAAGTTTTGCTAATATTAAAGAATAGAGAAGTTTTATAATGCTTTATTCAACTACATAAAAATCCAGATAGAAACATAGAAAGCAACACTAAACGAGTTGAATT
>NW_017259254.1:2255874-2265953 GCF_001594045.1 Atta colombica | reverse complement strand
TATATATATATATATATATACGAAGATCAGAAAAATGTTTTCCAAATGACAATAGCCAATTAGAGAAACATGCGATGTCGGTCGAATCTGATTCTATCAGAGATAAATGCATGAGAATATGCGCGAATAAGCGCTATATTTGTCTGCTTTGTTTCGTTAGATGGCATCTCTCGAACGCATCGATGCGAATAACGAAGCACCCTTAATTCAGCCTCGTAATTAATTATACTCTCGTTGTTGCCGTAGCGAGAATGTCCGATGGTGATTTGAAAAATTTTGTTATAACTCACACCGACATGCTCGTGAACGTTTCTCGTGCACGTATTCATTGCTGCACACACATAACTCATCGTAATCATAGTTCAGCTTCATCGCTCTTATGATTATTTGGATTCGCGCGTGGCGTGTGTCGCGACAGTCTATCGGATTATCTCGTATCAGTGGCAATTTGAACTAACTAATTTATCGACAGCCTCGATACACACACACACACACATACACGCGCGCGCGCGCATTGATTTCGAGTCAACTACTAGATAGACATAGCTGCATCAACTCACCCGTATGCGTCCTTTGATGAGCCTTTAGATGCGAGCTCTTGGTGTACACCTTCTTGCATCCGGGGAATTGGCATTTGTGTATCCTGCGTTTCGTGTCGGGCGGACTGTGCTCATTGCTCCTCGCGTGGTGCCTGTTGGCCACAGTGGTCGTGGTTGCAGTTGTGCCTGCGTGCGCGTGTTGCGTGCCGGCTACCGCGGGGAAGCCGTTCGCCGTGACGGAGATCAGTCTGGAAAAATACGATGCTTCCTCTCATTGGTTGTATTTTAGCCACGTTGTAATTAGTCCGTCGCGCGCTGTCGAGGCGCGACATCCGTGAAACGGACCCCATGCGTGTCACGGTTTACCAGCCTCGACGAGTTAATGCGCGCGAAATAGCAAGAGTAGCGTGATCGGTAGACTGTTGAGTAATCGGTGCACGTCTCGTGCTTCAAAAGAAACGCGAGCGAATCGAGAAGAGCGCAATTCCGGCAACGGGTTAATGATGGATCGCGAGAGCGAATTGTTTTAAGTTTCTTACTCTGATGTAGCGAGAACGTTCCGAGGTTATTTCCCAACGTCAACTTTTTTTAACGAGCCCGTGTCTCTTTTTTTGTAAATTCCGTAGAAAATTACCAGGAACGAATTGGATGGGATAAGTTAACCCAGAAAGTACGACCACTTTAAGTCAGGGAACGCCAGTTACAGTTAATCAAGATAATTTCTGAGCGAGACATAACTATACGGCACATCCGTCTTTCGTAGAGTAAGTATCGCGTTAGTCGCTTGCCTCTTTCAATTCTAAAGGCAATTAAGTTTTCATTACCCAAGAATAGCAACAATGAAAGAACGTCAAAGAGGAACCGCTGGTGTCTCTTTTATCATGGGACCGATCTTTTATTATGGGACCTTTTAACGCGGGAAAAGAAGCGTGTACGCATGATATCATTCGGAGAAAAAAATACATGAATTTTATGTATAACACTTACCTTGCAACACCCTGCGCGTTTCCGGCGGTAACCCTGACGATAGCACTCCTCCCGCCCGTGCCGTGGAGGTTGAGGTTGTGCACGTCGAGCATCGAACTTCCACTCGACGAGTGACTGGAGTTGGAATGACCTTGACCCGAACCGGGACTCGACGGCGGCGTTAGAATCTGACCTTCGCTTTCGCACCCGCTGTCCTCCTCCTCTTCGATTTCCTGCAGCAGTAAAACCACGCGCATTATGCAACGAGATTACGATTAATAACGTAACGGGATTGATTGCACGGTCCGTGAATCGCTGTCGGGAATCGTATCGGACTCGGACTGGTTACGGCAGACAAATAAACCGATGAGAATCGAATCGTGATCGCACGATCTAACTCATTACGTCCAGGTTGGTTGCATCAATGCAACATCGCCCATCATATTGAATCAGAAATTGCTTTTGCGAGAGAGTTACTTCAGTTGGATTAAAAAGCTAATTGGAAAGATGTCTTCAAACTATATATTTACAATAAATATATCGAAATCTTTTATGTAATCTCCGTGAATTTCTCAAACTTCTCATGCATAAAATTAACATTTAAAGTTTAAAAAAGTTGATGAGATTTAAAAAAATATTTTCACAAAATAAAAAGCGATAATAATTTTTAGAACAAAAATTTCCATCTCAGAATTTTTCAAAAATATTCTAACTTGTTACAAAACAGCAAACATGTAAAAGAATATTTTTATCTTCTATAAATTCATTTGTAATTAATTATTTTTCTAATCGAGTGCAAGTTTTTAATTACTGTTAATTTTAAGTAAAATTTATTGTTTGAAATCGCTTAATATACCTCGTGTTCCTCATCTTCCTCAAGGTCTTCACTCGGCTCTTTTTTAAGAATGAGCGCCGTGCAAGAGAGGGAAGGTGAACTGTCCCAGGACAGTGCTGAACACGCCGAACTCGCCGAGGACATCGATAAAGAATCGAGGTGACGATCGAGGAGATCCCTATCGCGTCCACTGTCATTATGATCACCAGGACTGAATTTAATATCGTCCAGACAAAGAGGATCTCTTTCGTCTGACGACGTCGTCACCTGATTTACAAAAAAGTATTTTAATTTCTTAAAATAATATTTTTATATTAAAATATAATATTAAAATGTTCTAATAATATTAAAAAATAAATATCCTTTCTTTCTCATGAATCGAAGAAGGAGATAATAAAATTATCAGCATTATAAAAATAATGTATATAAACGAAAAAAAAGAAAGATTATTTATATAATATTAGAAAGAGAAAGATTCTCTCTAGGAAACTTTGATATTAATAGGCAAACTAATGGTTTGTAAATATCGGCATAATCTAGTTACATACCTCCATTTTGATTGGGGGATCGAATTGTGCATTCGTTCCAGTGGATGTCGTCCACGAGATCGATGGTGCCCTGAAGAGGTTCCAGGGCGCTGTGTCCAATTCCGTGGGGAGTTTTTTGTACGATTGTAGCTTCGGCTCGTCCTTCAGGTACCTCTCCATCTCGTAGCATGTCTGAAAGAGGAAACGAGAGCTTGTTAAAGACTGAAGCGACTTAAGTATCCCGCCAAGCCGCTCACGCAGAAATGGTGGCAATGGGCGGTTCTGTGGCTTAAATTTAATAGCCATAAAAGAGAGGAGAGGAAAGAAAACCAATTACGATCAGATGATATATATTGCTTTAATAATGAATTAATTGGCTCTTCACACTTCTATATAGAATACTTAATAAATGTTTGATGAAAAATTTGTCAGAGTTCTGTGCAAGAAAAAGTATAACGGGTCGTCAGAATAATGTAATTTGACAAGTTTATAAGTTATTAGGACATTCAAATAGTGATATTACATCAACTTTAATCACATATAATTAAATCTTATAAATTATTTTAATAAAAATCAGTAATAAAAATCGAGCATACGAAAATATTTCGAATAGATGAATCACTTAATCTAAAATCAAAAAGTGAAATAGTTTTTTTTACAATATATTTAATCTACTTGTATAGACGCTTGTTTGCGACGATTGCGAAGTAAGCCCCAAATGCTGTAGAAATTATCTTTAGGAGTCAAGCATCTCATATGGGAAGGTACATCGCCGTCAACGCAACTACTCGCGAGTTTGCAAAGTTGATGCTCTCCCGTAGGCTGTGTCAGTTTGGTACAGTTCCTTGGAGAGAGTACAAAGTTATGCTACTCACTGCGAGGAATTATGCACCAACTATACCACACAAATGAGATTATAGCACCCCCCGTTCTGGTTAAGTCTCCTTCGGGTCCTTCGTCCTGTCGACTTCTCTTTGAACGCTTCGCATAGTAAATAAACATGAAATAATAGCTGCGCCATAATATAGCTTGCTATTTTAATACGTATTACGTACGTAAGTTTTAAACACTAACAATATTATGAAACAACGGTCTGTTCAGCTTTGCGAGAATTCGATTATCGATTCTTGCAGGAATTACGATTAAAATTGTCCATTTTCACTTAAACGCCATTGTTTCCACTTACTTTAATGAAATTCTTTACATTGTTACAGTCAAAGAAAATGTAATAAGATACAGTTAATGTGAACAAAAGGCAGACAATTGACGGAAAAATAAGAAACGTTTAATGTACAATTTCGTATATTCCCTTTTTTTAATTAAATTGCATGCAATTTTATTATTTTCTAATACTTTTACATTTATATATAAATGATATTTATATTTTTCTTTCGTACAGTTTTATAACTTATTTCTTCTTATTATTGTTATATTCATGTGATACTATCATATCATTATCGAGATCAACAACAAGTATTAATTATATATAATTGAATACAGTATTCTGTGGGAGTAAATTATGCCAATGTTGAACAGTCATATTATTCTTCTTTCCGCCTGCGGGCTAAAAATGATAGCTGACGCAAGCATTCTTTGTGCACTTTGATATCTTCCTTCGGGCATTGTCTGCCAATTTATTATTCGCCCTAACGGTTACCATCAGGAGCGGTGGTTCTGTCTGATGCTATTACAAATGAAGCTATTCGACTTTTATAAAGCTACTTTAAGAAGGTTTGTTACATACCGACGCTGGTAGCGGCATAATATGATGCATCGAGAAATATGTTCTTAATGGTATGTCATCACACGCCTTAATAAACTGCCTCTTTGCAGCAGACAATTAAATTACGGTAGTGTCCACTTCAGCTTTTTAAAAACAAAATTTAAAAGTAAAACGCCTACAGCCTTATTTTATGTCAAGTCTCCGATTAAAAAGTGTGCGGGAACTAAGTGAATTAGGAAATACTGTTTTTCGCGGTGAGTGAATCGGCTTTTGAAACCGTAGTATAAAATTAAAGAAGGAAGTGTGCAAGGCTTCCTTAGTTATCTTTAATACCGTAATTTACGATAAGTACGTCTAGAATCAAACAACGAGCAAGAAGTCAAGTCTATTTTCCCGTCTGACAAAGATTCTTCGGGAACTGCAAAAAATGGCTTCGCGCCGAAGTTCGAGGGCTGCGTCTAATGCCGTCGGTCCCTTCTGCGAGAAAAATAATCGCCGCCGGGCTCCTTCATTATTCACGATTAAAGTTCGTCCGGAGGCACCGTGGGTACGACTAACGGCGTTAATATAACTTGGAAAGGAATTTTATCACTCGCTTAGGGACCGTTTCTCCTTCCCTGGGGCTTGCTCCAGCATCAACTGAACTTTACTAATCCTGACCTCCGAGGCACAGCTCTATATATAGACGACTATCCGATCTATCCGTCGATTTAATCTGTCAGAAAATCTTCGAGGACAACAACGTTAATCGACGTTGCAAATAGAACGATATTAATGTGTTCGAAAACCATGTGAATATTGATTGATAATTAGTAATTGATTCTAATTAGTAATTAAAGACGTTTAATGTTTCAATAAATTAAATATTTTAAATATATATCTTTTAATAAAATAATTAAAGTTAACAAGGTAAACGAAAAACTAGAAAGAAAAATATAAAGTTTTATAAAACGTAGGAAAACGAAAAGGAAACCTATGTCTCTGTTAAATGGATTCATTATTGAAATAAAAAGATAAAGGAAATATTTTAGATTAATATTGAGAATAATGAGATAATGAAAAATAGATGCTTGTGAATAGAAAAATAATGAAAACTCTTTGATTATTCAGTTTCAAAGCAAATGTAAGTTAATATTTGATAATCATTATGATAACCTTTATACTTAATGAAAACAAAAGCATTTGCAAACTCATGCTTAAATAATTTGTGAACAATATCAAAATTTCATCATTTTTGTTATGATATAATGTACAATATTATACAATAATATACAATAATATTGATTCTACAGCACCGTAACTCGTTAAACAGGAAGCAAATGCATTTACAAGGCTACGTACAACTCGCTTTCGGGGAAATGGAGTTCAATCTTTCGCAGTTTTTAGATTATTCCGGGAAGGTGGATGGTTTCGCGGAAGATATTTTAATTTTCTTTGTTTCTCCCTGTAACGTAAACCCGGCTCTCTCAGCTCTACTTAGAAGTGCGCTGCGCGAAGGAATTGCCTGGAAAAATAACCGGGAGCTTTCCGGTTAAGCGCACACCCGTAGCTTTACGACTTCGCAGAGACGAGCCGAAGCGCGTTCTTTCGCTATTGGCTGCGTTAAATCCAAAACTGCGTAATAATTTAGAAACTCACGGTGGTGTCCGTCTGTGTGTCCGCGGTCGATCACAATAGTCACACTAACGTTTTCCGCCGGAGTGCCCTATAAGCATTCGAATTGCAGAATTCTCTATTACGCTTTTCGCGATGAGCCCGCAGGCCATTCGTCCGCAGATTTATGCGACCCTTCGCCGCTCTCTTCGTCATTGCCATGGAATTCCACCAGCGGAATTATACAGTTTGAGAACTTGTTCGCTCATTTCATGTACACGACTATTTTAAATACAGGAACATCGTCGCTTCATTTTCACGTGCAATTTTGTTCGAGTTTTCGATTACATATAACTTAATTAAGTGTGAGAGTCGTGACATACTCAATATTGATAAACTGATTTAGATGCACTCAAAGTTGTCACCAATTTCTACGAGTGACATTCCTCTCGTGAGATCTGAGCAAACACTCGGTGAGTGCGAATTTTTTTTTTACGATGTTTACTTTCTTTTAGCTGACGAAGGGATCGTCGCTGCGAGGACAACGGCAATAAAAAAATTCCACGGATCGATAGGCCGAATGCTGGATGAAAAAGAACGATGAAAGGAGACCGTCTTGCCATTATGTTTTTATAGGTAAACCTGTAAGCCATTTGCAGCGAATTTATGAGGTTCCAGCAATTCCGCTGCATCACATACGCTATCAGCGAAAACATTCTCGTTGCTCAAACATTGCATCAGATATTAAAGTGTAATTATTCAAATAGGATAATATTTTAAGTGTGATAAAAATATGAGCAAGTTTCAGACTTTTTACAGATATCAATACTTACTTATTACATTAATAATAATATTATTATTATATATAATATGCATCAAATATTATACTGTAAGGACTAAATAACACTCAATATATTTTTCTTAAAATTAATTGTGAAGCGTATATTATATTATTGACACATTTATTATTAAAATAGCTTTAGATTTAAGCACATTAATTATAACATCAAATTTAACATCAAATTTAACATCAATCAATGTTATTGTTCACATAAATCCTTAATAATAATCATAAAAATTCATATATAGAAATCGTACAAAACTCTGATTTTACAGGAAATACAATTTGATTTTCTGATGACCTAGTTGCAATTACGTCTCGTTCGGTATCACGTAATGTTGTGATATCAAAGGACATTGCGGATTTTTATTTCCCAAGGAACCACGGGGACTTTTTACATTCGACCAACGAGGTCATATCTAAAAGGGAAAACGTCTTCGTCGGGCTCAATGGGCGCAGAAACAGTTCGGAGATAATGGTCACTCTCTACGACCGATAAGACCGTTCTTAATGATAACGGCGTCATTTCAGAGTTTGTGTAGGATAGAGCTCGATTCGTCGGTGGGCTATCACATTGGACAAACAGTAAGAAGAAAAAAAAAAGAAAGAGAAAAGAAAATCGACTGAATCGTGGAGCGGAGCGCGAAATCAGAATGGACAAAGAGGACATCGAGAACTCCATCTTGGATTCTTAAAATCTCTTATCGTAACCCGTTCGTAGATCTCTAAAAGCCGGACTCTTCTCTCTAGATGCTAGCTGTCATCTTCTTGTTCTCTCTATCTTCTTCGCTTTTTATCTCCTAACTGTAGTTTACGCAAACTCAAATTTCGCATTACTCAACCCCGCTTCGACAATAACGAGACCGGAATCCGTTGGATCTGGCGTACAATAAAATAAAGTATTTTCAAGGAGCCATGTGCTTTTTTGAAGCAGGCTTCGAACGTTGAGAACGCAGTTGGTGAGAGCTTCGACGGTGGGAAATGCTAAGAGAAAGGAAGTGAGAAGAGAAAGCGAGCCACCCCCGAAAAGAAAGATAATCTTTACTCGTTGGCGGAATTTTGCGCGGTGGATTCACCTTTCTCTTCCCTCTCGCGCATTTTTCAGCCCTCACCTCGCGCACCCATCCTGACGTGAAGTTCCGCAGTAATTTCACAGGACTGTCATTAACAGAGCTCTCGCGGTTCGCTCGAGAGCGAATGAATGATAACCCGAACTCGCATTCGCGCACGAGCCCGTGCGCGCACTCGCGAGCGAGCGCGAGCGAGCGATGCATTTTCAGCCCTCCCGCTAGGAGAACCACCACGGTGGCGGTCTGCCAGGTCGTTAAAGAGATCCCCGCGACTTTAAGGGCGCCGTAAACCCGCGAATTTATCTCGTCCTTTCCTCCTACTTTTCAGCTCCCCGCGCGTTTCTTTCTTTTCGTCTGATCCCACCCTCGCCACATTTTCGGAACGATGAAATTTGAAAAGCGCGGTCGAGGTCGCCTCTTCCATCTTCGTCCCATCCTTTCTTTTAATCGTGCACCCTCTGATTCCTCTCAAGGAATCCTCTTTTCAAGCGGAAAGAAGGGGACGATCAGGTGCTTTCCATGAATATCGAAGCTCTTCGGCTCGCGGACTGATTAAATGGAGTGTACCGTATCTTAATTTCGTACCGTATGCGCATTCTCGTTCTGCGTTTGGAGATACGAAACCTCGGGAACGACAACAGTGCGTTGGGGCCAGCGTAAGGATTTACGATTCTGGCCCTTCGAGCGTTTGAACTGCTATCTCGATTTTGCAGACTCGAGGGAAGTATCGAATAGTGGAGTATCATGCCAGCTTTTGTATCGTAGATTGTCTCTTGTTCTAGCTATATTCTAATCCGAGATACTAAATACATATTATGTTAAGTAACATTTGCTTGACATTTTGTTAAAGAAATATAAAGAAACTTGATAATAACGTTTTTATCGCGAAAAGAATTGTTTTGTTGAAGTTAACCTAAAAAGTTAGCTACATATAGATAAAATAATTTTGTTGAATTTCCAAATATGACAATTATAGAATGTTCAAATTAATTATTAGAATGTCAAAGTTTTTTGTAGCATAGATCATTATGTGTGAATTTTCTACATAATTATTTTCATCCAACAAAAGTATTTCAACAACATCGTTCTTTTCACATGTATAGGAGAAGCAAATTATATTCATAATAGAGCTACATCACCAATACATCCAATATTCCAATATTAATTTAAAAAATTATTTGTAATAATAAACTGAAAATTAACAAATATTTTTTTTCGTAATTTCATTTTCTACACAATTTTCTACAAATTAATATTGATTAATCCTATATACAATAATTTTTCAGTTCTTTATTACTCATTATAGGTCGTTTGTGTACAAGTTAATTTTCATTGCATTTACAAGCATACAATAATTATTAAATGAATTTTTACGTATACTTTAACATCTTTAGAAAATATTTATGAAATTGTTGTGTATTAAAAAAAGGGAAGAACAGAGACTGTATTTAGACAAGTGCGCCTGATATTTCAAAGAGAGGAAATACACATGACACAAATGATCCAATCGTACTAAGGATTACTATATTTTAGAGCTTAAAAGACATTATATGGTTCTTAAATGTTGTCAGCGAAATCTTCCTCTAGAATGATATCGATCGCGTGGCGTCTAGTCCGGATCCATTGAGGAAATCCTAGCGAGGCGACATTCAAGGGAATGGCATCTAGAAGAGATTGTGGAGGGATATCATCCAGTCTGATCGTGTTTCGAGGCTTATGGTTTTCCTTCGCCATGCCGGTCTTCCACTCGAAAACGCGACGGAACGCCGTTACAGCGAAGACGATATCCCGGGGGTCAGGGTTAACGACGCTAACAAGCCGTGGCTGAGTGACTTACGACTAATTCAACATCCGTCCCCTTTCTCTTTTCCCTTCCTCTCTGCTTATGTCTCGCGATGATGATTCTCGGACAGATGCCTAAGAAGAGAAAGAAAGGAAGACCCGGTACAAAGAGAGAGAGAAAGAGAGAGAGAGAGAGAGAGAGA
>NW_017259254.1:2247877-2255774 GCF_001594045.1 Atta colombica | reverse complement strand
AGAGAGAGAGAGAGAGAGAGAGAGAGAGAGAGAGAGAGAGAGAGAGAGAGAGAGAGAGCAGCAGCAGCTCTTGTCCGGCCAATAGAATGCAACGAGGGCTAGTTAGGGTGCAGCAATCGTACATATGTACAGCGAGATGATACAATTGTTTATTATTGTTATGACGTCACCTTGTTAAGAGCGCCTTCGTACTTCTAAGCTTGTTAACCGGTAATTTGTTACTGCTATGATTCGTGGTAAGGAAATGAGGGAAAAGGAACGGAAGTGAGCGTACCAGCTAGCAAACGATTTCCGGGTGTGTACAATCGCGAATATATATATGTACTGCAGTGCTCCTTAAAGAGGAACGAATTCGTGTAGGTTGATCATGTGAACTCGAGTCTAAGCCAGCGTTATTCAGTGCAATTCAAGAGTATATAGTATCATTCATTCATTCTCGTAGACATGTTTAACGACATGTTTTAGTTAGCGTCTGTAAATCTTGATCTATTAAAATAGAACTTGTGTGTGTCGCTACATTGTTAAATCTATAGTGTCTCAAATTTAACTTAACATAAGTCATCATACTGCTCCTATTCTATATATTTATCGTTATTTTAGACTAAAACAATGGTTAAATTTTACACTATAAATTTAATAGTATAATGGTGACAAAATATCTCTTGTCAAATAAAGTCACACAAATTCGAGGTAGATAACGAGAGATACCATAAAATGAAATAATTGCTTGCGATGCACGACAATCGCAACGTAGGAAGCATTTGCTTCAGAGGGTAAATTTATCTATGGCGCACGTTTCGTCGCAATATCGGGTGTAATAGCAACTAAGCAAACAGATTTTTATTAGCCCCTACAGTTCCTTTGTGAGAGGATAGGGGCTTATCGTTGAGAAGGAATCCTCTTGCGCTGCCTCCGCTCGTCTTCTCATTGGCTGTCCTCTCTCGTTCCTCAGCAGCGGCCTTCAAAGCCAGCGGCAGCCCTCGACGAAGATTCGGAACACGAGAGGGATCACTGCCAAGGATCATAGGGTTCAAATTCCTGGAAGAACCGCAAACTAACTGGCGTACAGTCGATACCAGAAAGGTATTCGGCCTCGAGCCAGCTCAGGAACCATACGTGGTTTCATAGAAAGACGTGCATACATGGAAACACATACACATGTACGAATCGATTGGGACGCATGTTGCGTAACCATTCTGGTCTCATACTACTATCGAGATGATTCTCCCAAAGACGTCGTTACCGCCGTAGGTCGCAATCTTCTTCGCTTTCGAGCAAATCGAGCAAAAACTCGCCCTCAACGTCGACGCCGTCGTTCCTCGGGATCGTTCACATTCCTCGAGATTCTTTCATGGTAGCCTTTCTTCTCCTGTTCCATCCCCTGCGCGTGATGCTCGTCGGATAATTTTCCGCGCTTTTTTCTCCATCCTGAGCCGTGATATTTCTCCGTTTCTATTTAATCATTACAATTTCTCTTATTTTGTTCGCAAATACAATCATGATTAATATCACATGAATGTTATATAATTATAAATACTAATTTTTTGTCTGAAAAAATGTTTGAAGTAATTATATATTGTAAGCAATATTCTAATACAATTAAATACAATTAAATAGTCAATTTTCAGTCCTCATGAATTTCATATAAGAAAATATAATTTTTATACACACACACACACACACACACACATATAGAGAGACAGAGAGAGAGAGAGAGAGAGAGAATCATATGGAATTATTTCAAAATAATATAATTCTTTAAAAAACAATACGATACTAAATATTTAATTAAAAATAATACATGTGTACACTGTAAGTATTATCTTTATTTTTGTCACTTGATTTTGATATGGGCAATATAAATCGTAATTACTAAATTGTATAAACACTGTTGATACCTCTGTTAAAAAACTGTGGTAATGCAATATGCACATATAATACCGAATAATTCTAGGATAATAGCAATTGATTTATCGAATTATTTATATGAAGAAGCGACTACTAGACTTTTTGTATAAATCTCAACGATTTTAATTCGTCGAACGTTATCGATTAAAACGTCAGAGTCGGTAGATGCCAATGATACGCCATAATGACAGGTGACATTGATGAGCGACCGAATGGCCGCTCGAAATTTACACGAAGCAATTATTCGTGAGAGAAATAAAATCTTCGATTGGGAAAAAAAGACGGAACCAAATAAATGGACATGCCGATAACACGTATATTTTCGATATTTCCTTCGTCATGTTAGATTTAATCATTAATGGATAAAATGATCGTGATACAAATCTCCGCGTTGGTCTTCCATCAAGTCAGGGAGAGAACTAATTGATACTGTATAATGGACATTCAGTGACTCGTAAAGATACAATAGAAGAAGAAGAAGCATCTAATAAGAGTAAACAAATTGGATCATCTAGGTATAAGAATTTGATTTTCTTTGCTTGTCAATCAGATTGCTTACACATGCTTGCGCAAATGATACTCCCGCCTATGTACAAAATAATTTTTTTTAAAGAATGATTTATACAAATAACTACATTTGGAATTAATGAGATTATTACGTGACGATGACATAAATGCATTATTTTTTTCTATGTGATTATCTACAAATATGGCAATATATATATATATATATACTTGTCCAAGAACCATAAATTTTTAACAATTATTTATTTTACACTTGTTATTTTACATGAGTCAATATATCGTATATAATTCCATTATATATTAATATAATATATTGGGTCGTCTGGAAAGTTCGTGCCGATGTTGAAGAAAAATTGAAACGCAGAAAATTTTAATTTAATAAATGTATACTAAAATTTAAATTTAATTTTAATCGGCACGAACTTTCCGGACGACCCAATATTTTTTGTAAATAATTCTATAAATTTCATTCAGATAATATTGAAGGGATTAAGAATTAATCTTTATTTCATCATCTATTTCCCGGAGTTACGTATTTTGGAAAATAGCATATCATATGACAAACGTGTTAGTGAACAATGAAGAAAAAGCAATATGGCGGATGTTGTAACGATATGAAATGCATCGACCGGTTTTGCTAGTAGTGAAATATGTATCCGCTATGTCCGCTCAGCGGAGTGGCGGAGTAGTTTGAGTCTTCTATTCGCGATAAATGGCGAGGATGAGTGGACGGAGATGTCAATACGTCATCCTCGTGCATCTACCGCATCACAAGGGCTGATGAGAACGTGCCAGCGAAAAGACACAAGCGGGTTCGGGAAGGAATGAAGGCGATGATAAAAGAAAGTTATGTATAAAGAAGAATAGAGGATTTTAAGAGAAAAAAGATGAAATACAGGGAATTTTTTAAATATGTAAGCTAAATCGCCATGCATATGGAAATGTAGATAAATAAGAATAATTGCATTGTGTAAATTGCACTGATAAAACACTTATTAATACTTGTATAAAAATGTAAATATACAAAAATAATTGCCAATAGCAAGGTTTTAATAAGATACTCCAATAAAATGCTAATAAAAGATTCTTGTATTAAACATTAAGTTTCTGTTAAACAAATAAATTAATAATTCTTTTATTTGAATTAACAAAATCCTTACTCAGAAATGGCACAATCTTTGGAAATTAAAATACTTAAAAAAATAATTAAAATACTTAATTGCTTAAATTATGTTTACGGCTTGGCAAATTTATTAATAGTATATAAGCATAGAAAATGTGAACAGTTTATATGAAGAAGATCAGGTTTGAAATCTTGTTGGTCAGCTTGCAAAACAAGATTCATAACTAGCGCGCTTCCTTCTTTTTCTTTTCTATAATTCTTCATCTCAAAGTCGTCTCAGCGGAGATTACTATTGAGAGTACGATTTCTTCGTTGCTCTCTCCTGCTCTTTCCTCTCCGATGCTCTCTATTTCGACCGATTAGCTACCGCTTCCTAGTTGGCAGTCACAGTTCGCGTGCGGTTCTGCCTACCTCGGTCTTCGTAAATCTAGGTAATGAGGCGTGACAAAATGCAGAGCTCTACCTGACGAACTGTAATGCTGGAGACTGACGATTGATTCTGATCTCGTCTTGTATTCATGGCAAATTCATTCGCTTAACTCACCGCATTCGCCGCTCACAATTTGTTCTGTGGAATATCTGACTTCCTGCCTCCTTATCCTTATAGTCAGTTATAAATAAGCTGTTCAAAGAACGATGTAGACAATTTAAAGAATCCGAATATTATATTCCACGTAAAATTAAATTCCACGATGTTATGAATAATAAATTAATTTAATAGTAAGCATTTATTATGCGCATTCATTATTATCATCACAACAAAATTGTAATAACAACTGAATATTGAATTTATAATTTGTAACATCGTTTAAAATCCCAACAATTAACCTGTAAATAACATTTTCCAACAATTTTAAATTCTCTCTCTCATCTTACGAAATATCTTACTCTCTCTCTCTCTCTCTCTCTCTCTCTCTCTCTCTCTCTCTCTCTCTCTCTCTCTCTCCTCCACATTTCAATTAGCCATCAACTTTTCAATTTCTCATAAATAAGATTCTTTATGTTAAAATACGTTCAGCTATATATATCTACTGATGATAAAGGTTTCTAAAATCAATAATTATATAACATATGGTATGTAAGCTTCAACTGCGCAACTATCAAAATTTTCAAAGTTCACTGCTAAATTATATCTCTACTACATTTATCTCGATCCGTTTAATGGAGTATCTCGAAGTTTTCCAAAGTTTTAGACATTTAATCTTTACGCCTCTTTACGTTTTTTTATCATTTTGTAATTTTCATTAGAAACAATAACGTCTCGGACGCGAAACGCGCGCATGTCGCCGTGAAATTTAATTCCCCGTTTCACAAAGTCGACGTATTCCGCGTCTTCGTTTCTCAACGAAGAATATTAATCCACCGTAAGATTCGCCGCGAGAAAGAGAGAGTTAACGTCTCGACGGTTCCTTGTAAAAATCATTATTCCGCGTCGTTGAGTCACGAGGATCCCGAGGAGGCCCGGTAGCGTCGGTGGCGCACGGCAGACATTATTAAATTACATTTAGAAGCGGCGCGGAGGAATGGCAAGGGATGAGGAGGCGGCGAAGGAAGACGAGGAAAAGTGACGGGGAGAACGAAGCGCGACGATGGAGCACGCGGCGGGGGGTTGGATTTTGCGGGGGTACGCGGCTGTATATATTAATTTGGCGCCAACAATACATATTCAAGTTGGAATTCATACGCTGTCAGAGGCAGTGCGCTTGGTCGAGTGAATAGACAGACATTATGGATGTCGTACGGAAGCGGGAGAACTACCGGAGGTAGAGGGGATGTGCGCGGCGTTACGAGACCCATGGGTTTCACGTATGCCTCGCGCCCGTACGACCGCAGGGAACCGAGTACGCGATCCCGGCAGGTGAAGGGGAACAGGGAAAATACATGAAGCGATGCAGGGATACTCTGATAGAATGAACGGCGAAGGGAAAGAGGGTTCGCGTTGCACGTTCCATGGCGACGTGACATCCTATTCGGGAACACGGGCTGCATGTAACGAGCGATTCCGAAACTACTCTTCCGCCGTCTATCGAAGAAGAGCCTTCGTCCGATCTCGAGAAAAATTCTACACGGCTACCATACGCGCGTATCCGTCTGTCCATCGTGCGAGATTCGGACATCGAGAATTCGTCGCGATATTCGTGTCAAAGATTGCCACTGATGAAGAAGAGTGTCTACAGAGTGAGGAAATATTTGTACGAGAAATATCTTTGGAAGACTTTCTGGGAAAAGATATAATGAAGGCGTTCGTAATCAAAATAGTTTATTAATTTCTCTTTCTACCAATGTAAGATTAACTTTAATCTTGGTTTAACTTAGAATTAGAAGAAGATAAAAAAGTACTCTCTAAAATTTTTAGAGTGAATCTTAAGAATAAAATCTCATTCTTAGAAATTGAAAATTGAGTCACTCTTTTCCAAGATTGCAGGAGCAATTTTCACTGTTTAGAGTAAGATTCCATTCCAAAGAGGGCAACTTAAATCAAAATTAAAGTCAATCTATATTGGTAGAAATGGAATATAAGTCAGAAATCGGATAAATACGATATAAATAAATGTTGTTAATATAACAGAATTTATTCGAACCGTTTAAGTATTAGAATTCATATGCATTGCAGCATGTACATGACCAGGCGGTAAGAGGATCCTAATTTATTTCAATTATGTTGCTAATACGGGCCATTATTTTGTAATTCAATAACGTTCGACTTTCGATACGTTCGCGATCGACTGTAATGCAAATCTCATTACTTCTTTTATGGAAGAAAGATAACGTTACCGTATAGGTAGACGGTCGTTAGCAATTGCCATAACACGATGAAGAGAGCTATAATGTGCGATGGTTGGATTGCGAAGATGTGAACGTAATATTTGATATCGACTGAATGTCGGTTTCTCCTTCATAAGAATGCAGAAAAAGATCTGTCTTCTTATCGAAAAAAAATATTCTACAACAGTTCATCATTCACGAAGACATATCGCTCATTATTTCTGTAAACAAAGTTTTCTAGAAAATGAATTTTAATATTTTGAATCATTAAAATTTCGTAATATTAATTTTGAAATGCAATTTTGATATAATAATTCATTGTAAAGGAATAAAAGTATGTTCTTTTAAAACATTTTATATTTTTTCGTTTTTTCTTTATATTTTCATTTTTTTCAAAGAACTAAAAAAATGATCATTTTTTTAGTTATGTCATTGTAACATAAATGAATAACATAAATTAATCTTTAGAACAGAGTCTTACAATAACTTATAAGATAAAATATATCTTGATGAAGAGTACTATTTTGTGTTATCGATGCTCCTCGTTGTTTTATTTAATTATTTTTTATTTTACGTTTTTCTTATGTGTGCTCGTGTGTGATACAAATAGCATGAAAATTTTACAATTTGCAATTATCCAGAATATATAAAATTACATCATATTCACTGCATTATCGAACAATATCTTTCAATAATTATCGTTAACTCTTGTTAATGATTTATTACGGAATACCATTACAGAATCACGTGTGACTATAATGTTGAATGTCGATAAACTGTCATCCTCGCACAAGGAAAATTGCTTCATTCAAGAAGCGGTTATTATCATAAAGTGGATAATATAGGCTATGCGAGTTCAGAGTATTCACGATGCCAATATACGTTGATCTATGATTGCTATTGTTCGTTACAAAATATTCTAGGAATAATATCCTGGCGCCACGCAAACTTTATATTCACTTATCCCGCTCGTATTTTATTTCGGTTTCCATAGATCCTTCTCTCCAATTTTATCAACGAGAAGGACAAATCGACGAGCGAATACACTCGGTAAATTCGGTCTAAATGAGGAAAATGGGGCTAAGCGGACTCGGCCGAGCGGAAGGAAAGAAGCCGCGCGATGGGCCCGTGGCCAACATATATAGGACGAAGCCGCGGATGTACGAACACGTAAATCACCAATGCGCAGACCGGGGATGAAACTTCGGGTCCGCTTGTGTAGCGGGTGGGCGACGAACTCGGAGGCCATAACTTTAAGCCGCTCGACTTGCTCGACAACGACGACAACGACGACAGCGAGAACGACGACAACGATGGCGGCGAGAACGAAGACGACGAAGAAGCCACACATCGAGTCGCACGGCCGATTTTCTAGGATTTCGGTGTTCCATTTACAGTGAAGGAACGTACGCGATACAAGCCCGGTACTTTTACCCGTGCCAGAAGCGATTGTTTTATACGGGCCAGAACTAGGGAATACATTACGTCTCGTCTAAACTGAATATGGAACGCGCGCGCGTTAGGAGAGAGAGAAAATGTTTTTCCCCGACGACGCCGGGCAAGAAGGAAAATTGT
>NW_017259254.1:2240501-2247777 GCF_001594045.1 Atta colombica | reverse complement strand
ATATATACCTATGTATGTATACAATATATATGTAATTTCCCAGTGTAATAAATTTATTTGCACATTCCTCGCATACTACGGGACCGGAATGAAATATGATCCACGAGCTCTCTATGAAAGTTATTTAAACAAAATAAAAAAATTTACTATATAAAATAAAATCGAAATTTATCACGAAAAATTAAATAATCACTCATGAAGCATTGCAACATATGTTGCAAATGTTTGTCGCGTGTATATATATTTAAAACATAATCGATTACTTTCCAATTGCTCAATAAACATTTCTGATGTTGCTTACTTTTCAAAAATATTTATCAAAATATAATTTTGTTAATGTAATTTTGTTAAAAAGTATTACGTAATGTAAGATTAAAATCTCCGTCTGGAATTTTAAAGAGGTGCATTACGGTATGCGTGATTCACTTTCTGCGTGCGAGCCGTTTATGGGATGCGCGCGCGTGAAAGTATGTCTTACCAGATGCCATCGTCCAACAGACGATTATTTCACGACACCAACGTAATCGTGGACTTTCATTCTCGAGGCAACCTTTTATTCGCGCGACGTGGTGCATGAACCTTTTATAGAACCATACATCGCTGCTCGCAGAACACGCTTATCATCGCCATTACTCTTGTAAATGATGGACTGCCCCAAATATAGCTCGATTTTATGCAGTTTATGTTAAATAAAGATCTTTAACAATTTTTATAACACATATTTATGATATAAATGTTTTTACAGAATCAAAATTATTCTATCGCCAATCAATTTGAAAGTGATTAGATTCAAAATAGGAAATATTTCTGAACATTAATTGAAAATATAAGACATTTTCAATATTTTAAGATTAAACTTGCCTGAAGTTCAATCGAGATTATATGAAAAGCTTCGTTCGAAAAGATTACAACATGTACTTCTCCGAGGTGTTGTAATCTTGAGAGCGAGGCTTGAAGTATAATTATTATATTATAGGTATACGTATTATTATATTATAGGTAGTGAAGATTTAACTATCAGTGGAACTATCCACAAACAGTATGCTATATAGATGCAATTACTTTAACATAAAAATTAAATACAAATTTAAATTTAAATTTTTTAAATATTAAAAATAAATTTAAATGTTTATCTGCTTATAATTTAATTCCAATTCTCTTGGAATATGCGTAAGTTGAAACAAACAGAAAAATGATACTTCATATAAAATTTAAATATACTGTATCAGTGACACAGATTTTTGTGCGATTTAAATTTTTTATATAGCAATTTCATTAATAATACATATTAACAATACATGCCTCAATAATTCTCTCATTTTTCATATATTTATATAGTTTAATTAAAATTAATCGATATCATCCGATTTTGCGTATCAAAAAGTTATGCAATCAATTGGGAACTCATTCGAAAGTGTATAGGATCAAGATAACCTTGAACGACCTTCAAAAGGAAATCGATCTTTCGTTTCGAGAATCAATCTGTGTGTCTCGCTGCGTGAACGTCGTGACTATACTGTCAGTGTGAGATGAAAACCGGAGAGGCAAGTAGTACTAAAAGCAGCGCAATTAACGAGAGCGCGTTTTAACGAATCGCCATGGCGCGCCGTACATACTTCACGCTGAAATTCAGCGGGATAATTTTAATTAAAGCGTGGTCCCGTCCGAGTTTTACTCATCTGTAATTTACAGGAAAGTAGAATGCAATCAGATACGATGCAAAATAATAAAACCACAAATCTCCATCTAATCTTTTCTATAATGTAATCATCGATGGACTTATTATGTAATTTCATAGAAATGTTGTAATTACTATGATAATGAATTAATGATTAATAATGTAATAAATGTGCAGTTAGACTTAAAATTAATTTAATTTAATAAAATTCATCGTGTAAAATGCAAAAAGATATTAATATTATATTAATAAAATTCATAGAGTATTACTGATATTACAATAATAATCTGTGATTAGAATTTCATATAACACTTTTAGACTGTAGGAAAGCTGGGAACATTTATCTCATTTGTGCATCGACATCCTTTTGCAATTTTTTGGAATATCTTAATGGAATAGTATTATATTCTAAGAATGAATCATTAATCATGACCTCTTTATACTTCATTGGGTCCTCATATCTTTCCATTCTATCAATTTACACGCGAAACGAAATATATCGTAATTCCTCACTGTACAATTTACGGAGCCTGTTCAGCAAACGTGCTCAATCTCATGTTAAATGAAAAAATTATTCCCAGTAAGTTGCTACGTGTCGAAGATAAAACCGGGTAAATAAATCCTACCGGCCGAACAACGCAATGTACTGCAGCTGCAGTTAACGTCGATTAAACGACACGGTTCAGCCATTTTTCCGCGGGTAATTTATTTCATTAAAAAGTTCAGCGCGATAACTTAAAGTTTTGGTGTCCTTTCTACCATCCGTGGGACAGCTTTTACCGGCTCGTTAACGGCTCGGTTAGCCCGTGCGCGTTCTGCTTCTTTCTCCATTTATCTTATTTTCAGGCTGATGCATAATTCAAGCACATTTTGCGGTCGTCATGATGCAAAATGCGTACACCGTTCGATCCCTCGATCTATGTCTGTGCGTCATTTCTAACGCTCGACAGTATCTATTAATGGTGATTTGTCGACCGAACGATGCGAGTCATAATAGCCTACTGTTTTGCATGCTTCCACCGTTCCGCGAGAAAATTACGAGAAAATAAGCTCGACATGGAGTTGAAATCCGATATCATGTAATTGTAATTTAATCTGATATGATCTCCCTCGCGTCCAATCTATTATTAGTTTCGAACGTCAAATGGTATAAATATAATGATATAAATATAAAGGCTAAGATATGCAAATATTATTTTTAATAAATTTGCACGAAGCTCTTGAAAGATAATTACGAAAGATGATTATATCTTTTTACGTACATTACAAAATATGATATGACTATGATGCATTATTGACAGCTATTAAAGACAGAGAGAAGACAGAATATTATGATTTACAACAGAATATTAATTATTATTATTTGCCAGATAATAATTTATCATATAATTATTATGCAATTATACGTAATATATATATATATATATACATATATTAGATACAATTGTATCATAATAATACATTATGTTTTTACACAAAAAGATTTTGTTGAAAGATGTAAAATTTTGTTAGGTCATCAAAATATTTATGAGGAATATGAAAAAATAATGAGCAATGTGTGTTACCAAAAATATTGCAATTAATTTGATTTTTTAACAAAATTATTTTCAGGTCTATATATTACAAATTCAAAGTGCCTTCATAAGTGAGTGATTTAGTTTTCCGTAAAAATAAAATACTATACTGTATATACAAAAATATTTACATATTTAATCATGTACAGTGTTATTTTTACATCGAATCAAAAATCACACATATGAAAATATTAATTATACACTTAAATTTATAGTGTATTTAACAAAATTTTTATTTTATCTTTCAATAAAAGATCTTTCCATGTATGTTATCTACAAGTGATATAATGTTTTGTATCAACAGCGAATATAGAAATTCTTACGGTATAGATTACCGATTGATCAACAGGATGTACCAAACAGCCTAATTATAGTGATCTATTAGTATCGTATCGATGGCTTCCCTCTTTTCAATTTTCCCTCTTTCAAACTCATCGAACTAGCGTTTTTATTCTCGATGATAACGAAAAAATTTCAATCTTATCCCGGGCCAAATGTTTCCGATAAATTTTTTTACAGTGGCTATACTCGACGCTTTCGAGGGTTCTCCGACCAGAGCTCATCCTGGGCGGATCTGATGTCCCTTAGTCTACGATCTGAACAAGTTTGGAGAACGGCAACAACGGATACGGAGACGAGGCACGATGAGGAAAAGCGCACAAGGACCAGGAGGAGGCGGAAGAGGAAAGAGGGGGAGGACTGACTTTGTTGTTCATAGGTAGGTTTACACGGCCAATCTCGCTTTGATGTCCCCCTTCTTCAGCCTGCAGGTCCCTTTCGACCTTCCGAACAATGACACAACCCCCGTAACGGTGAAGGGTGCGAGCTCTGAGCGATGTGTATCATGTACAGGTACATGTATGATACGCACACGCTCGTACGTCTTACTATTCTCCAATTATATAGCATATAGTACCATAATTGGTAAACTGCCTACACTAGATACTATTTGCAGAACGATAAATATAAAAGACAGTGAGTACAAGAGTAGTTCTCTACAAATCTTCTCTATACAAAATATTAAGAACGCATGAAAAATTAAAATCATAATTATTTTTTTATTTTATAGATCTGCTATTTATATTTTATCAATTTGCCATTTTTTACATCAACATTTCATAGTGCTTTAGATCTCAATTGTTGATATAACGATAAATAATTGATATAACAGTTAAGTTTTATTAATCTTATAAAGCTATACTAAACTATTACATGAAAATTGTCAATTTTCAAAACAAAAAATTACATTCAAAAAAAGTATTTAATTTTAAATTTTATTTTTTCCTCTGTTTTTTCTCTGTTAAAGATATTTTAAATTTTTTCAATAAATAAAACACTTTGTATTTGAATTTAAAACACTAAAGCGTTTAAAATTGAAATATCTTTTATCATTAAACATTTATTTTGTAAAAATGTTTTAAATGTAAATATTTTAAACATTTTAAACATACACTTTTTATAATGTAACTTAAATAAAAACGTTTAACATACTGTTTACTATAAGGGAAGAGTCTTTCTGAAGCATAACATGTATATTAGATCGCTGTTAACATGGACCTAATTATTGCGTTCCTCGACTGTCTGATCTTCCCGACTTGGCACGAAGATAAACCGGGGCTGACAATGAAATTCCCAATTAATTGACCGACTCCATGTTGAACTCCGCCGTGTCGTTCAATTCGGCACGCCCGTTATTTCGAATTTTAACATCTTCTCCCGTTTCGCGCATCGTGTACCAACCAAATCGGTCGTCTCGATCGCAATCGCGAGTGCGGTCCATAAATTCAGTTAACAGTCGGTCCGAAGTCGCTTGTGGCACGCAATCGAGAAGAACGTTCAAGAATTCAAGACGCTGAAGATGAAGGTAATTTCTCTCGACGGCTTTTTAGTTTGCATGCCTCGAACCGAACACCTGCGACCTCGTATCGGCCAATCTTGATATCGTATAAAGCCGATGTCTTGGTATCGTATAAAGCCGATTATTCGCAGCTTGTCCATCGCTTGAGAACTCATCTCTTCAAAACACATGGTACCTTCTTTTTTTCGCACAAATGTCACACTGATGCGTACATTTTTTGTTATGGAAAATTGAGTTGTTAAGCGAGTTGAAAGTTTGAATAATAACAGCAACCGAAGCGAATTAAAACATTTGAAAGTCCTGAAGTAATTATTTTTTATTTTGCGATTCTTTACAGTGTTACTGAAAATGATTATATAAAAAATTTTGTTAGTGAACATTAACATGTAATATATTTTGTGCGATAAAGGAACACATGGGATAGACCTTGAGATCTACTAAAATTTTTGTTATTAGTTTTATTTTTTTAAGTATCTTATTTAAACTTATTTTGAAAACTGTCTCAGGATAATCAAGACCTATAAGTTCTAGAGTTGGGATTAAATGGGTTAGAAATGATGACTTTTACTACGAAAAATTATTTATAATTTTTTTTTATATCTCAATAAACAATTATCTATATATATGAGACTGAAATTTAAATATGAAAAAAATCTAAAAATACAGCATAAAATTAAAAATTTTTTATAAAGAACATCTCTCGTGTAAATTTTGAGACTCTTAACTGTAAAATTACGCATGTTAGATGTTTGTAATATGTTAATATTCCAAGAAGTTAGAGAATTTAAGTTCGCGTTTATCACATCGTATATCAGTTATCGGTACCAGCTAAGAGATTACACATCTCCGCGGAACATTTAACTGAAGTTTTACGCGATCTGATGGGCGACGTGTTACAAAAGAGCGGTTTCGCTAGCTCACTGCATTTATGCGTCGATATATCGGCACGGCAATAAACTGTGTGCGCGTGACCGGAAAGCCGCAACGCCAAGTCGTAATCTTGCAAACGGTAAGTTGCGAAACGGGCGTAATCGCATTCTCTACGCACGGATCTCGTCCGTGCTTATTTATTCGTAATGCCGCGTTAATTCGGGAATTTATGCAGCCGACGATATCAACGCCACACCTAAATCTCTCAGGATATCCCTGAAGATTATACGACCAGTTTCATCGCTCTCTTTTTAATTTATCGTTGATGCGCACATCTCCTTTTTCAATAGAAAGAAACTTGATTTTTGCTGTGAAAAGAGAAGATGAGTCTTCGCTATGCAATTGCATGCAATGATAACGAAAGAAGATATAAAGAAGTTGAGGCATTCATCATGTATTATTACAGAGTAATTTTTACAGAGTAATTTAATTGAATGGAACTACAAATATGTATGTAGATATTAATGTGTATTAACTAATTTCCAGATTGATTGAATTCATTATAACATATATATATATATATATATATATGAATTCGTTTTAATTATTCATGCTGTGTGTACGAAAAAGTATTTTAGGTAAATTAAGTTAATCCAAGATAAGCTAGTTCGAGACTCAGCCTCGATAAGACTCGTTGTGTCTCTAAGTGGCGGATTAAATTCAGGTTCATGTATACTTTGAATAGAGGTATTATGTTAACAACGCGATACGGTGTAATTTCTTAGTGGTTAAGACTAAAACCTGACCGGGGCTAAAAACGAGAGTCTCATTTCTCACGTACACACGTAGCACATGCACACATACTCCGGAAACTGTGCAGTCTCCTCTTCACTTGTTGCGCTTTACGCGAATACAAGGAAGTCATTTCATTCGCCGCGACATTTCGCGTATGCGAATTAATTGTCGATGTTAAATTGTACCGTTCTTAATCCGCCCCTATCGCGAAAGTCCGAGACATTTCATTACGACGGCCCATAAAACGTTGCTCCAATTTTCCATGTCAAAGATTAGATAGCTTCAGTGAACGTTGACGGTAACTATTTCTCTGAGCGATATCTATCTAGAACGCTACTAAGATTATAATACAATTAGAAACGTGCTGATTTACTAACACACGTTTATGTAGAATTCCCATACATACATATGTATCACAATTGGTGTATCATTCTCTTTTGAAATTTTATTAACAGTTATTTTATAAAAGATTATCAGACTAATATATATATATATATATAT
>NW_017259254.1:2238686-2240425 GCF_001594045.1 Atta colombica | reverse complement strand
TATATTTTTTTATAAATCTTTGTAAAATATAATTATTATTAACATTATAATAGTATAATAGCTGTAAAAACAGCTCCTAACTAAATTATTTACACATTTTATTATACAATTATATATAGTCAAATATTAAACATTTTTCTATCACAAAGTGTAAAACTCCTATCGAAACTAAAAATGTTTCTATGTATTTACACGCGATTACTTATAAATTTCGTCAAACTCTCGCTATGGATCGAGAGATCGCAGTTAACGATTTCCATTCTGAGACACGATCTCGTTACTTTCATTATCGCGCAAGCTGCATAAGACTTGGCGCGATATGTCCATATACGTAATACGCTCGCCATGCGTCGTGAGCGGGAATCTGTACGGTCCATAAAGATTTTTATGGTGACGTCCTGCACGTGGTACTAAGTCTCTCTCTCGGTTTCTGGCCCTGACCGCAACTCCTCGTTCTGCAAGGTAATACCGGTCGAGGATCGCCGACACTCGTAAAATCCCGATGAACATCACCACGACGTTGAGAGAATGCGAGACAAGTGAGATGATAACGCCATCTGATATCTCCATTTGTGCGCGATTATGCAGCTCGATCGATTAACTGTATGTGGAATTGTTGCTTGGTCTGACAGAGCAATCTGAGAGAAACTTGATGTACTGAGTATATATGTGGTGGATATGTCTATGTGGGTTGTTCTGCAAATGCTGGATTTGCGGTAACGCATGACAAAGATGCAATTATAAAGAGAAATTAGTTGTCATGAATGTATTGAATTAAGGTATTGAATTAAGGTATCGTAACAAAGAAAAGGATAAAATTATTTAATCCTTTTAATAATCTGAAAGATGATTGCTCAAATAGAAAAAAAATAATGAACTGAAATATCAAGAAAGAGACACATTTGACATTTAATATATACGAAGAGATAAGAAATTTCAAATAGAAGTATCGCAAATCTTATAGATGAAACTATTTTCAGGTTTCGTCGCAAATAAATCTGACAAATTATAATAAAAAATTAATAATTTTATATAATATAAATTTTAATTATGGATGCTGTCATATTAATTAAGCAGGAAGGTTTGTAGAATTCCTATTTTAATTCGCGAAGTGCACGCTACGGTAAATTACAAATGTTGTACCATGAAAAGAAAGGATTTCTTGTGTAAAAATCTTGCACCCTAAACGACGGAGAAGTAATGAATTATACTGAAAGTTACCTAATAAGTGTGCTCATTCATGTGCATAATCATGCAATTAGTTTGATTGCTCGGAGGTAAAGTTTTTTAATAATACGTAGTCGCTTACGAAGTTCCGCAAGGCAAATACGTTATGGAAATACGCCGTAGGATCCGTGCGAGTTAGTTACGCAAGAAAATCTTCTCGCGCCATAAAGATTTTTACGGGTGCATCTTACGTGTCTCGCTCGGTGCTCTGATACTCGTTTGCTCACCGACCCTGACCGCAACTTACGCGGTAATATCAAACATCGCGAAAGATCGTAAACCTCGATGAACACTATAGAACATTATTATATTATAGGAACGAAGGAGAAAGACGACACGAGGCAAAATATCATCGGGAATATACGATAGAATAATTTATGCATTATCACTTGGTTTTGTTAAAGGAATATCCGGATAGACGATCATATAAATTATTCAAGTTTTCGCTAAAGAATACAATGTCTACCGCAAATATTGCCTTGAAAAGATAAAGCTAGATCTCAATATATTGT
>NW_017259254.1:2235778-2238586 GCF_001594045.1 Atta colombica | reverse complement strand
TTATATTAATAAATTATAATTAATATGTTTAATAAAAGTTTAATTAAAAAATAATGACATTAAATATACACTACAATAATAGCTTGAATTTCTAGCTTTGTTGAAAAAAACTTACAATAAAGTATTAATATATTTTTTAAAAAATGATTATTATACAAATATATCTATATCACATTACAGATGTATGTACGGTATATATTTAGGATTTTAGGATTATTCGAATATTATGCAACTAATCGCTGTTTCATTCTGAAAATAAGACTTATATGCAAAATTTAATAATGCCTTAATGCAGCAAATCTCCGTTTCTCCTGCATGAAACTTTATTTAACTGTCGTCGTTAAGTCGTCTAGAACAATCCTTCGGTTTATAACTTTATAATCATTCTATGCCGAGAAGCGAAACGTTTCTCGCTACACCTGCTAGCGCGCTGTAAGCGCGAGTTGCCGCACGTGGAGTAACAATGCGGGATGCGGAAACTTTCGCGTGTAATCGTCGAATTTGCACATAAATCGGCGGAGGATGTCACGCTCGCGTACCCCGCGCGATTTATCCCACCTACAGGCAATTATTCACGCGCTTACACGAGGCGACGCGATGCAAGCTTTCCGGACAGAAATTAATTTCGCGATAAAAATTTGTGGGACTCGTAAAAAATTTTTACGGATTATACCTGCCGCTGTCTCGAACTGCAAACGACGTATCTCCCACGACAATACGATTGCAAATCGCGAGCGATCGTAAAGCTTGACGTATATCATCGGTATTTAAACAGGGAGAGAAGCCAAAAGCTTCAGGGAAAGGAAGACAAAGTAAATCAATGCTGGAGGAAGAAGAGAGAAAACAATAACTGCCAATATCACCATTCGAGGACATTCACGTCCAATTATTCAATTTAATTAACCGCCATTATTAACTACCTCGGTCTTTAGTGATTTGTGTGATGAGAGCACGTAACGGCATGGAATCTCTTCTCGCACGATCAAAGATCAGCTGTGGTCACAACTTTCCCTTTTATGGCGAAACTTTGGATTTCATTGGCCACGTAGAACGTCTACGTGATTCTCAACATGCACAAAGTTTACGAATGCTTTAGTAAAGGTTACATAGAATCGCATTTGGTTGTTTTTCGACAAACTTAAAATTAACTCTATTTGCGCAAATTTAAATCAGGTTTCGTAACAAAATTTAAACCTGTATCTTAAAAAAGCATATCTACAAAAGCAAACAGAAAAGATCACGTTCAATAAAATTTTTTATAAGAAATAATAATTGTCTACATACATTAATTAACAAAGTACAATTTAACTAAGAATTCTAATCAAAAAAATTCAAGACACAACATATAAGAAACTGTTTCATTATATTTCATATCATACATGATATGTAAAATAATAAGATATAATAAATATAATAACAAAAATATTCAATTATTTATCTCCAGAGAACTGACAAGTATTAAGAATTATACAGCATTTATGTGTTGCGAAGTATACAAAATTTATGTGCACTGAAAGAATGATAAGAAAGAATGCACATCGTATCGTAATTATTGTTACGTAATTATTATTATCGCGAAGCAATGAGAATAAATAAACGTTTCTTATCTGCGAATTGATGCAATAGAATACAAGATTACTATTAATGCAATTCCGAATTAAGATTCGATTCATGTCATTAAAAATGCACGAGCCCTCGTTAAGACGTGAAAAACAAGGAGCGAATCGTGTCATTGCTCGTACTGCGATCGCTTTCGCATCCCTTTCGCCGCGAGCAGTCCTGAAATTTTTTACACCACGCGCGCGTAAATCCCGGCGAATTTAATACTCGTCTTAACGTCCGCGAGCGGTATGCAGATTTACGACGGCAATTTATTACACATTTTAAAGCCGATGACGCGGAAAACGCGAGAGGAGGGCGCATCGAAAGCAGGCGGCGAATTCGCTCTTCCACTGTGAGCGGAATCGCGAGAGATCGGATTATCGCGTTAGATCCCGTTATCTCGATCTATAACCAGTGACATTCAATCGATTTTCGGAAGAAATCGCATCTTCGATGATTGGTGTACGAAAGAAGGAAAGAAAAAGGAGCACGACGTAAAACGGAAAGAAGAATTCATCATCGAAAACGAATGAATGAGCGAACAATATCGCAGTGAATCGACCGAAATCCTGTAACCGGGCAACGGGGTAGCTTTGGCAAGACGGTGAAAGCAACGGAAAGGGGAAAGACGAAGTCGCGTATTAAAATCGGCATAAAATGTTATTATCCGATGGCGTAATTCCGCGGTACCCGATGGTAAGCCCCGGCGAGAACTGCGGACTCGCAGTCGCCGGCATGGAAACTTCAAGTGAGAGGGTGGATTCCGTGCCCGAAGTTCGAGAGATAATGCACTCCCCCAACCCCCTTCCCTCTCTTCCTCACGACTCGCCCCGGCGATTTGCCCGCGCGCTTACCTCCTTCCGTCGCCGCGTTCTCCACCACCTAGGACCCAAGAGCGAAGAATTCAATATCAAATTCTTTTAAAAAGAACTCGTGCCCATCGGGGAAGGGATGGAGAACGCCGCGAGGAGAGCAAGAAGATATTGCTGCATTCCTATGGTACATAATGAGCTGTGAAATTTCGAGAAGGTCACCGTCAGCGGTCCGCTATCGGCCGCAGGAATTATATTCCTTGAATCCCAACATTGGGACGGACGTTGCGAGAATTTGGATTTCGAAAAAGATGGAGAAATACTTCTTTCTGCGTGCGACTGAAAATCGGGAGATGCAATAAATTGCATCTCGATAAAAAAATCTTCATATATA
>NW_017259254.1:2229590-2235678 GCF_001594045.1 Atta colombica | reverse complement strand
ATATATATTTATACCTTAGATTTATAATTTATATCGAATATCGAGATTCCTCACTTTTTACGAGCAAAATGCTTACGCGGAAGACAGAAATATCTAATGACGGCGACAAGTACCGGATTTTTATATTCACCGTAAACGATACTGTATAGCATTTTAACTTCGATATCTATAGCAGAAAGACAACAGAAAATAGCACTTAACATAGTTCTTCGTAGAGAACGGATGAATCCTCGATTCTCGATGGAAATAAACAGCCGAATAGCCGAGGCTGAATAGTGTTTATGAACGTAGCATAAACAATCCGATATCGAGACGGTGAAATTGAGTAATGAAATCCTACATCAAGATATAAAAATATGCAAAACTGAACAGCGCACTACGATTGGACAGTTGTAGATGGAAACGCGAAGATGATGGCTAAAACTACAACACTACTACACTATGGCTGACCACTCAGATGGCCTTGAACTCCTGCCTTCTCTCCTTCTTTCTGGCGAAATTAATCGAAGACGCAGAACTGATCATAAATCATACGTTTTAACTCCACCCACTAGCCGTGTGATCACCTGGTACGTAAGCTCCTCCAGCTGCCGAGATCGTAAACTGTCTTCCGGAACACAAACCGCTACCATTGGAATAGGCACTATCTCCCAGTGCTTACCGGTACGCCGTAAACCATTCCGGTGAGCGTCTTTAAGACTTTTTGTGCGGCTTCCTTTCCCTATGATCTGACGCGAAAAAATACGGCATCTTGATCACGGTTAAAAACTTTTCACTATACGCGAGATTAAGCGAGGATGAAACTTCTTCCGATGGAAACATTTATGTGCGATAAATAAACGATAAATGTTTAATGTTAAATTAATTAATGTAAATGTTGTATTAATGTGACACGTTATCGACAGCGATTATTCTCTCATTAATTTTAAAGAGTTGAAAAATAATGATATACTTTAGACTTTTTGTTTTTGTATTTTCTTTTACAAATTTCTTCATCCATACATACAGTAAATATAAACACAACAAATATTTCTTCCTTTTTATCCTTGGAATAACAAATTGCTCATAAATTATTATCGACGATCGACCTATATATATATATGCGTATCAGATGCAACTGTCCAATTTATTCTTACAAATGTTGTCCTATTCACATCCAAGTCGACCGCCGGATATACAAGAGAACACAGATAGAGTTTCTTCTACAGTACGCACGTAGATCTCGACAGCATGCATTATGCATATCGCACCGGTCGTCGTTGATTGAGATTCGTACCGAGGCTACTACCAGTTTTACTTCCGCACGAAAAATTAGTATATTTTTAACGCATCGCCAAGCGGCCGTCGTAGTCAGTGCACGCCTCGGTCCAAAAAATGAAAATTTAGTTATGTGTTCCTGATATTTGATTTGTTTTACTTACCAATAGAGACTCAAGATTCTTTGTGAATTATTACGAATTATATCGTGAGGAAAAGAGTTTCAAGGAATTTTGCCATTACCTGCAACAGAAGAAAAATTCTTGGTTAATGTAAAGTATTCAATGACAAACAGTAGAAATAATAGTCGACGTAAAAGACTTTTTATTTTTTACAATATCATTAAAAGTTTTACAATATAATTAGAGAGTTTTATTTGTTCATAATGTATAAAATAAAAGTTAAAATATTTTCGAAAATTATTTAAAAGAATATTTAAAACAATTTTTATCTAAGATGTTTCTATTTTTAATACTAACAATCTTTTGACGCGTGTTAAGCCTTCAAAACTTTTAACAAATGCAATTTTAATATTAAAATAATTGATGGGACAAACTTAATATTTTAACTAGATCTGAATACTGGAACGACAGGAAAAAAATATCGCGGATATTAAAATTGAATGTATCAACGTCTTAGTGTTAACTAATTTGATATTCTCTTTTTGTCTTGTGCGAGAAGTAGATAAATCTACAATCTGGAAAGGGAGAACAAATCGCTATCCCGAGTCCCGAGTTAATTAAACCAGACTGTTAGTGCAACTCAATCCCGGCATTAATGTATATAATAGCTAACAGAAACGCGTTGCATTTCATCTGATCACCCAATCTGCTCGAGAGTTCCATCACGTTGTTTAAACGCGAGCTTAATTCTAGTGAAACGATATGCGTATGACGGGCATCTTTCATTATTTCAAGCAGATCAGACGGCCACTTCAATCGACTGTAATTCTTGCGCAATTATTTGTCCTATTAACACCACGTATATATACAGATTGTCAGCATACAAATCTTGTAATACGTTTTGCAATTTTTTTATTTAAAATTAGATTAGTGCTCATGGAGGTGGGCAGATAAAGAAAATTGTTTAGCTTCGTGATTATTAATTTCAAATGTGTTTAATATGCGGGTAGATTTATGTAACTATACAATTATGATTGCCCGTTGCGATCAGTGTCTCGCTGTTTACCAACTCTTCTCACATCGCGTTTCCCTCAAGTTACACTTTCGTTTTGTCCGGAAACATTCTTCTTTCTCTCTCACGCCATCAGCACGACGTTTATGCGACCTTTACGCGAACTTTGCCTTCCATCTTCCCTATCTTTCTCTCCCTGTGGCACTTTCCATCCCTTTCGGTTTCTCGCTTCGGCTCTTACGTTTATTTCATTCTATGCTTCCTCCATCCTCTCGCGGCAACTCCAGAGCCACCCTCGCCGTCGACATCAACAAACATCTTGATTATACCGTGAAAGTCACCTCGACTACGAGCCCTGACTAGAAGCTGGAAGACTCGCCCATCGGAGCTGCCGAGAGGTTCCCGTTCTTTCCCTTCCCCTACCGCACACTTCTCTTAACTTCGCCCTCGAGCTTTATACTCTTTCGCGCTGCCCTTCCTTGTCGCCCGCTTCTGTCGCTTTCACCTTCGTAACTATGGAGAGCATACGAACACTGGAAGTCTGATAGTCTGATAGTATTTGCATGCGAAATTAATGCCTTTCTATTTCGGTCCGAATTAAATGTAAGTTTGCATAAAGAAACGGCGATTTATTCGTTTATTCTTTGAAGGGTGAATGAGAAAGGGACGGAGATAGCGGCCGAGGCGAAAAGGGGATGAATCACCGCAGCCCTCTATCCGAATCGAGTCTTCCAAACCCTCTCGCAATCAGAATGAACGGTACAATCGTTCCTCTTGCCTTTCTTCCTTCCAACCACTTTTCCCTTCCAGCGACTGCTTTCTTTTCCTTGAAGAAACGGCAAGAACAAGTAAAGAGACTCGAGGGCGCGGATGTACGGCACCTGCCCGCGTTTATATCATTTTATCCTCCACTAACGGACTGGCGACGATCAAGCGACGACATCGTAAACGATGTTAAATCTCTTTTTCGTTACGCTTCGGCTGACTCCTTGTGCCAAGATCATCCTGATATATTATTCAAATACACGGCAAGTACTTATAGAAAAGTATATACTGTATACAAATATAATTTATTATTGTATACTACTTGTTTCAATTTTTTTGGAAGTTTATATATCCGTAAATCTATCATAAGTTTAACAAGCATCAGATTTATTCAAAATATATTCTGAATGCTAGTAAGCTTATTATTTCTCTCAATCAAGATTATTAAATTAAAACTAACTCAATTTGCTTATTATATAAAGATACTTCTTCGATAAATTTTATAATTTAAATGTTTGTTTTTAGTACATAATGAGTTTTTCTAAAATTATAATGAGTACATTTGACATTATTAAAATAATATAATAATAAGATTATTATCATTTCGTTTGTTGCAAATTCAAGAGTAATAGGCGCGCAATACATATCTCAGATAAATATATTTAAAATACATATAAAAATATAATTCCAACATCTAATTCTGACTGCAATTGACGCTTCTCTTAATTAAAATAGATTAATTTTAGATTAATTTTCGACAAAATGATTTTTTAAACCCCCCCAAGTTTACTCTTCTCTTTCTCAAAGTCTCTCGTCTATAAAATGATATTACAACTGCGACGTTGTTGAATCATGTGTTTCGTTAAAGTGTCACAGCTGTACATTTTACGAGTTTAATAAAAATTAGAATGGTATCAGCAGTAGTAGAAAAAAAAGAAGTCACGCTGATGGTGAATGGTAGTCGTTGAGCGATACATGCGACCAGAAAACGACCTGCAAGCATACCTAAGCGCAACTACTGGCAATATATTACAAAGCTTCGTTACTTTTGTTTCGTTTTCCATCGTTAACGTGGGTATATGCACATCCGTACTAACGCGTGAACGCCCATTTAGGATAATGGGATGTGCGAAAAGACAAATTTTCTCTTGAATCGCTACGAAAAAGAGTAACAACTTTGTAATGAAGTGTGGAATAATGATGCAATTTTTTGTGGCCAGAAAAATATTTATAATGATCTTTTCGATTTGATATCTGCTGATTTGATATAAAAAAATATCTATATAGAAATTGAAACCATTTATTAAATGACTATACTGGTTTTATTATGAATATAAGATCAATGTAATTTCTATAAAATAATTACACATATCTTTAATAATTAATATATATAATAATTTTTTTGTAATTTAATAAGGTAATAAGATAACTGTCTTTTTATTAAAATAATTTACTTTCTAAAATTTTGGAGAATATTTCTATGATATCAAATATTATACTGAATAATATTTATGAATTGTTGCGCAAATCAACAATATTTGGTAACGCTACAAATTTTTGCACGTGTTACGATTTTATTCTATGTTCTCGCACATACCTGATAATCGATAATATCGACAGCAGAGAGTTGAAGAGAAACGGGTGGAGGATACGAATTACCTTATAAATCGCTATCCAACGTTTAGAAAGGTGAATATTTCGTAGAGCAAACATCGATAAAGGGCTACCATCGTTCCTTAAATTCGTTGGAAGTACTTTCCAATGGGCGAGAAGAGCGAGCATACAATTACTTTGCTGCATGGAGAGCTTACTTTTCATTCTTAGGAACCAACCATTCGCTATTCTCGACGTGACCTATCTCTGTTCATAATATCGTTACTCATCATCCTTAATGCACGCTTGGCACACACCATCGTACACGAAGTAACTATTCAGACAAAAGATAGTCAAAGAATGCGTCTCTCAGTTAATCGCCTCTGCGAATTACATTTCATAGGTTCAAAAGAATTTTATGGTTATCTTGCCGAGAGGATGCCGCGGGGAACGATAACGGCGAAACTTGAAGAGGATTCTTAAGCCAACTGCATCTTATATACTTCATACGGAGCTCGTTAAGCAATTTATTTACATTAACTTCTGAATACCTGGAAATTTTATGGAAAATATAGTCTTAAATAAACGTTTATCGCTTCAAAGTTTCACGATTTGGCACATCGATTTCAAATAAATAGAGAGAAAAGTTGAGAGGAATTCATTCGTCGCGAAAATGAATTTCTTATTTGCAAAATATTAACTGTTGATTTTATTTTGTCTTCTATTTTTTTGCATTGCTTATTATACAAGAATGACGGTATTGATTTTTTAAAGTAATAAATGAAGTAAAATATCTTTTAAAATAACAAATCTCTCTCTCTCTCTCTCTCCTCTCTCTTTCCAATAAAAATTAAAATAATTTAAAGTGAATTTCTCTCGTCACTCCATGAAAACTCAATTCTGCAAAGTAGATCTCCGAAAATTCCTTGCAGTTCACCTATCTCTCGCACAAATATCGTTCATCGCTAGAGTGATTTAAATTTTAATAATACTCTGGGTTAGTCGATAAATCTACCGTTGACGCGACGTGTCAAATTGCAAAAATACAAGACAAACATTCCATCGGTGTACGTCCAGTAGCGCTCGTAACACGCGGTCGTTATCATCGCAGTTACGCGTACGATCTCCACGACATAACGACGGATTTTTATTACCGCACGTGCATCACCGTTATATATACGTAACGTGTTGTCGTCCGAAAATTATTGCTGCAAGTTAGACTACGTAAACATTAGAGTGAGCTCCGGTATGGTTTTTTCTTTTAATCAATTTTTAATTAATTTACTGCGATATTAATTGCGGTAATATAAACTGTGCTCGTTATCGTTGAGAGTGCTCT
>NW_017259254.1:2224982-2229490 GCF_001594045.1 Atta colombica | reverse complement strand
TCAATAGGAATGTATTTTACGCGTTAATAAAAATTTAAAATGTATATGTACGTTAGTTAAACGCGTAATTCCAGTGCTTGCTATAAAATACATTTAAAAATAGTGGATCAGAATCCTTATAGGATTGAAATGATTATCATCATTTTATAGCGATAAAGCTTGTTCGTGAGTTCCAATTAAATCCAGAGATTATTATGTATATCGTATACTCTCGCTCCCGCCCTTTCGATCATAAGGCACTTGCATATATCTCGCTTATCTTGCTGCATCGAACTTGTGCACGCACATGCACGTGCATCGTTACAATGTTAAGCGTAGAAATCTCTCGCGTGTACCGGCGTGATCGGCGCGCGTGTGGAAAACACAAGCGAGAGGGTCTCGGCTTCCACGTATCTGCATTTGTAAGTTGAACAGCCGACACAGAGCCCGTATACGTGCAGGTGCATCGCGGACGCTATTCGCGCATAGAAGCGCGGATCTATTTATGGAACATGTACTGCCGGACTACTCCGGACTTAGTCTATAAGTTGCTTATTTAGCAAGGTTTATTTACAGACTCGGCTAATCGTTCCCTGGAATTTTATCACTGCGACTTGTTCTTGAGCCAAGTCTTGCGGAAACGAGCTTTAAACATTTATGACGCAGGTGCACCTGATGAAGAGCGTATAGAGGCGAGGGTGTACAGTCCCGCAACTCTTGTTTAGTTTGGAAACTTGACTATAATGTCGAGGAATAACGCTCAAGGCGAGAGCACGAATAAGAATTTGCTGTTTCTACATCACTACGTTTTACATCACCAAGACAAATTCTATCATAAATGTACAACAAAATTTCCTTTTAGAAATTAAGGGGGAATAATCTTAGTATATCATTAAATATCATTTCACGCACAAACTGATAACGTAAATTTAGATTTACCAACTTGATAGCGATTGACTTACTTGACATACTGTCTCAACGGATTCACAGTCGATCGGTGTCTTATACCTTATTTGGTCGTGATATCCGTGTCGTCAGGATGTGTGCAGGTATGCATGACGCACAGACGTATACACATCTGGCAGGTCGATATATACGCGTATATGCAAACCATACGCTGTATCGATACCCATATTCTGTCAACCACACGTATGCTACCACACACGCAGCTGCAAATGCATGTCTGGTAGCGATGATCCAATAGCGTTCGCTATTCATGAGAGCCTTATTAGCGGTAACGGACGTGCGTGTACGCATTAAGACATATTTGGTGAGTCATTAGCAACGTCTGCGCGAGATCCGCGAATGGTATTGACACATGCTCCATATGGGAGTCGATACCCTCTGATGCCAAAAGAATCGAAGTTCAAGTGTCTATATTTGTATTCAAGTGACGCTTATGAGGAATATTATTTAATTAAATAGATAATGAGAAAAGCAGTCTTATTATCAGAACTACAAAAAAATACTGGTAACAATGTTAGCATGTGTGTGTGTGTGTGTGTGTGTGTGTATATATGTGTGTATGTGTGTGTGTGTGTGTGTGTGTGTGTATAGAGCTCTAAAATTTATTTCTGCAATTTTTTGTATCTGGAAAAATACATATTGTTATAGTAAATTATAATAAGTTTAGAATTTATAATTCCTTTTATTAAACAAAACACCTTGTATGTTTATACATATAAAATCGCGCTAAATACTCTCTAAAACTTTTAAACTTAATCTCATTCTGAATAATGAAATCTCTCTTAAATTAAATGTTGAGCCACTCTTTTTCAAGACTGGCTCAATTTTCATTCTTTAGAGTGATATCCCACTCTAAAGAATTCAGAGATATAGTTACATTAAAATTTCTGTGATTAATGTCTTTAATATCCTAATAAAATCAGCGGAATCGCTGAGAGATAATAAATAATGTATCAGATTATTATATCTCAAATTTTAATTTCTCTTTACATGTATTAATATTACAGATAATTCAATTATTTAACCCGTTTCATACAGGAAACGAGATTCGTATGCACGTGGTGGCCGCCTTGATATGTAGAGAAGATACATGTTCATGTATGCTTCTTCAGAGGTAGATGCAGAGATTCCCCACTGTATGTAACGGATATCGTGAACGTGCCGTAAGTAGCCAACGTTACTCTGGCGTGCACAGAAACGCAGCTGCATCAATGCACGTATGCACGTAGCAACGGCGTACTCTCTGCGTGTGGCTGGAGACCGCTATCGTGGTCGCCCATAAAGTTCGAATGGAATTGGAATACAGTGCCGACCAATGTCACTCGTGTTACCGTGGCCCGTTACCGTGGCGCGCATACAGCTTCATTAAAGTGCCCTAATGCCGAGCCGGGTCCGCGTTTCGAGACGATATAATACTGCAATAACGCCTACGCGATGCGGAAATGTGATTTTGCAACGGCGGGAAATGCCGTCGGAGCAAGCAGTGATTCATCGAGTTCTGTTACTTGTCCTCTCGCAAGCCGGCAAATTCGTCATAAGTGACTTTAATGAAACTGATGAAACAGCACAAAATAACATGAAAATCAAGAGAATCATTGTCGTTTGACGACGTACTGCGAGAATAGTATAAAAATTTATAAAAGTCTCTGAGACTTATTTCATTTCAAGCCTTATTTTCAATATATTTGTATAAATTGAATGGTTTAAAAAATACTTCGAAAAAATAATTCGTGTATAAATTGTTGAGTTTTAACAAAACATATAGTCTATCGAATGTTTATATGCATTTGGAAATTTTACTTTTTATTCATATTTAAAAATAAATATAACACACAATGTAAATTTACATTTTATCATATAATTTTGTATTTAATCTAAATATTTAGAAGATTATAAGAAACTCGTGTCACACACAGTATATTTTATTTGCAACGATAAAAAAATCAGCTACATGTTCAATCTGTTTTTTCAACGTTTATCATCTCCAGTTAGTTAGTAGTACCCTTATCGTGCTCATTGTCACTTTAATGCGCGGCGCTTTATCGCGAGCCGTTGTTAAATAATCACCAGAATGCTACGAGACGATTGGGTCGTTATGCATTCGCATACCTATTGCGGAGGGAAGCAATGCACCGGCGAGCGTTGCAATTTGCAACGTGGCTACAATTGAGGGCTCGATCCTAAGAAGACGAATGCTCGCAATGCAGCCGGGTCAGGGTAATCCTGATGCTACGATTGACCCACATTGATCATCCGCAGCGTCCTTGGACGAGCTGGGATAACGAACAGGCTCCGGAATTCCACCGAGACGCACATTAACAGTGGCAGCGTTCAGGACTGTTCCGCTTAGAAGAGCAACATGTCGATATCGCGACGATTTATGATCCATGACGGGGATCGCAAAACGCACCCGCTGAATGTGTTGGGCACGTCGAATGTGTTGGGACGGCGATCGAAACTCGACGCCGATTCAGCATTTTCGCATCGCGGTTTCATTTTGCATTCACGCGACGTCACGTAGGAACACGCAATAGCTGTTTCAGTAATACTTTTCTGCACGTGCTACGATATTTCCATGGTAATAACAAATGTGACAATCTCATTAATCTTCCTATTAGCAACGTAATAGCTACAGTCTTACTCAATCAAGTAATCTTTCAATCAGTATTTTAATGGAAAATATGAAATTTTTATTTTTATTGTCTGTATTAAGAAAATTTATACGTGTAAAAATATATACGAGACGATAAAATTATTTGTTTCTTCATTCATCTTTTCCAGATTAAAATACGCGACCGCGAAAACTTTACTTTAAAATAGAATGTAATTCTATTAACTCAACAAACAGATTTCACTACATCCAGCAAATTTCACTACATCGTTCTTACAAATGTGTTGTATTTTTAAAAGTGACGTTAGAATGACATTCTCACGTCTCGCTTTCATATGCTATTTTCTAATCTTTCTCATTGTCAAATCATTACACGTAATGTTCGCTTAATTTCAATCTAGAACGGATTTTAATTAAGAACATCGCGTCAGTTTATACAGAATTACAATTGGAAGAATGCAAGTAAAAAGAGAGGCACATTTGCGAGGGAATATGTAGACGATATCATGAGTTCTCACGAGTGGATCAGGGCCGTATACGAAGCATCACAATGAACTCTGATCAATGAAACAGAAACGCGTATGTGCCGCTTAATATGCACAAGCCAAGTACTCGTTTATCACACGATCTTGTGTGCTAACGATCGTACTAGGAGACTAGTGCCAAGAAGGTGATCGTTGGTGGAATATAAAAGCATCGTAACGCGCGAATAAACGCATTATCTGCAGTACTGTATATAACAAACAGTATCTAGTAAATAGTATCAGGTTGCATCTCACCCTGATGAAATGAACTGCAATGTTTACGAAACGTTGGCATTTAACGATCGAGACACGGAGATAACTCGTAAACTACGTAGTTTCTTTGAAGAAAACATCCATGGAGAAGCCTCAGAAATATACAGTATTTATATACAGCGACTTTAATCAATACAAACATATATATATATATA
>NW_017259254.1:2220394-2224882 GCF_001594045.1 Atta colombica | reverse complement strand
TATATATATATATATATATGTATGTATAGACCAAAAAATTATAGGTATTCTACATAATATGGCTAAACATAACTAAACGGAAACTGGTTTCGTCAATAACGTCAAAATATTATTCATTGTGTATTACTCATGATATAATTCAAGGCTGAACAAGATGGATCTATAAAAAAAGCTATATAAATTGTTTATCCATGTATAGAAAACTTATCTAAAATAAAGTATAAAAAAGACTGGTTACAATGCGAATATTTTGCTTTTAGAAAGACGTAAAACAATTTGAGTAAAAATGTGACGATAACCAAACTGTGGCTGCAGAAATAACCAAGATTGAAAAAGCGAATGCTTGGTTGGTCGTATATATGCGATTTAAAGCGACAACAAATCTCATTAGGGACTCACCATAGAAATAGTCGGAGAACGTGGATCGCAAATCTGCTTTATCGCTTCACGGGCGGCAGATTAATCCTCGAGGGGTGGCATCGAGCGTCGGATATATCCAGCTCCGCGGAGGGTTTGAATAAAAAGGATTTATTTTTGCGCCGCCTGCCCGTATTCGAGCAGCGGCCGCGTTTCTCTTCCTTTACAGTGACGTGAGCACGCGCGAAGTACCAAATCCTTTTCTTCCTTCATATCCTTCTCTTTCACGAGCTACCCTTCTGTATATATTTTTTTTCAGCCTCCTCTGTTGCTCGAGAATGCGCGGTTTCGTTTCGAAACAAATCCAACCAATTCGGCCACAATCGTTCCGCGTTCGAAGAAAGAACTCGTTATCGAATCAGTTATTATAGTACGGGAATTTTTCTTCTATTTATCTTTCCTCCGATAGTCGCATACATACATTGATACACATTGCATGTACGTGTACTCGTGAAACTCGTTTAGCAGCATACATATATATCACTTCGATCCCGCATTACCTTTCGATTGCCGATACGAAATCCAAGTTTCGATCGAAAGCTCTTATCTGACCACGCGTGCCTTTCTTTTCTTCCTTTCTCGCTATCGTTTCCGTTCTCGCGAGTCTTCCAGCTTTCTGTGAGTAAATGATCGTGTCCAAAATCCGGCCCGATGTAATATATCCTTCAAGAGGGCAAAAGTAGTCTTTGAGCTGTCTCGTAGGAATACAGATTACATGCATTCGTAAAAATAATGTTATCTTTCATGGGTACAAACAGCGATCGTAATCGTTTATTTTTGTTCATGACATTTTCTAAATTAAATACTTCACCAACAATATGCCAGTAACATTTTCTATCTATGGTATACTACATATAACTTAAAAAAAAACACATCGTAATATTTCTTGTTATTTATTAATAATTTTTTGCAGATTTACGATTTTTTTTTCTTTACATGACATATATCAACTAGAAAAATAATAGCGAATTTATCATTAATCGTTTCATCGAATTATATGATTTCTGATCGAGCTCGACTAGCCTGACAATCAGATCAGTAAACGTTAATTTAACATCACACTTCCGTTTTTGCGAATCCCGTACTTGGGTTAATTGCAAGATCGAAGAGCATTAGTGGGTGCGGAATGAACCCAAACGGAGGGTGAATGAAATGGCTATCAGAAGGCAGCGGGTAGGGCGATATCCTTACGAATGGTACGCGATAACGTTATGCGTATCAGCTACGCCGCGTGTTCTTCCTGCTTCTCTATGCTTTGGCTGACTGGGATTTAACTCCGAAGTTTGATAATAGCGTCCCATCATAATAAATTGCCGCGTTTATTTCATACGAGATTTTCACATTAGCAGGAACGTTTATCAAGTTATTTTGACATGATTATGATTAACGATGATTAATTGTTGTGGTTCTCATCTTGCTTAGGCTTCTTGCCTTTTGTCGCGAGAAATTATTTTACAGGCTTATTTCCTGTCGTTAAGAGTATAAATAATGGTGAATCTCCAAAATTTGCGCATAGTCAAAAGGATTATAATATAACTTATTTAAGAAATTGCATAATATCTACAACACAAAAAATTCGCATTTCTGAAACGTATAGAAGATACATAACTGTAGAATCATCAAATTAATCAACTATTTTGTATCGTTCTAAAATAATTAAAACAATATAGAACTGAAATGATAACAATAATATAAAAAAATTAAACCAAAATATGATTACTAATCTAATGTGTATCTTACAATAATAAAGAAGCATTACGATAACAAGAAATTTATCAATTAAATATAAATAATATGTAGTGTAATTCGCATAAAGTTCCAATTTTAACGTTGATTATAATTCAACATGAAATAAGCAGTGTGACGCTATATATTAAATCATTGCGTAATAATTCGTGGTGCGTTTGAATTATTCTGGGCACATCGTGATTGTGATTATATGTCTCTACGCGAGACGTGTAATTACAAACGCGGAAAGAGTGTGTTATCTGCCGAGTTAAAATATGTAAAGCGTATCTGAAGAGTGACGCGTGCAGATTAGGTCAGGTTGATAAAACGAATCCATTGTCTCACGATTGTGAAAAAGATACGCGTCGAAAGGGACCCACCGTGTGCCCCAATAAGAGAACATACGCTGGTTATTATCGTAGTTGCGAGTAATGGTAATTACGCTGTCTTTGAAACGGTGCAATTCTAAGCGAAACTGCACGTGGAAACAATTTTGCAATATCTCATCAGGAGCTATTTGCTATTGTATGTGTAACATGTAGCGTGCAATTTCTGAGGAGGTAAATGTTTGCGAAGGTTAATATGCGTGATAATCGTGTTGCAACAGCCACAAGCTGTAGATATACACAAAACATATACCTATATAATGATATTAAAAAAGAAAAAACTAAACTAGCAGTTTTATATATTATGTATTGTATTATATATTATATATTATATAATCCATTGTCAACACTGAGGCATTGTCTTCGAAAAAGATGTACCTCTCGCTACTTTAAGGCCCGATTGCACCAACGTTACTTTGATTTTAAGCGAACCTTAGCTCTTTCTATCTGTCTCTTTTTCAGCTTTAAAACGAGACAGATAGAGTTTTAACTTTTGCTAAAGTCAAAGTAATGTTGGTGCAACCGGGCCTTAAAGATATATTTTGAATTTTAAGTCAAGCTTCACGTAAATAATCATAGTCTCAATAATAAGTATTTCAGTTTCTCTCGAATTAAAGAGTGATTATTGAACTGTTCATTTTTCAAAATATGAGTTTCTATTCTGATTACTTGATATTTTCTTAAGATGAGATAACAATTGCAAATACTTAAGTAAGTCTTATTAATCGATCAATTTGACATAATAATGCTACGTTCGCGGCAAACAGCTTTTTCGACGTTGTCAGAAAGTCATTAAAAAATTGTATCGATCTAGCTATTAACATTAACGATATACATTTGCCGACAGGGTACACACGATCGATCGATTATGTCTTCGCTACGGAGAGATCGAAGCCCCCGATATGCCCGGCGGCTTTTAACGAACTGTCGTTAGGCCTATCGTACGATCTGAAGTGCCGGTTCGCAATCTCTTTTATCACGATAAAAATTCATTTAAATGACAGTCGTGATTACTCTGTAAGTCCACACCGTTATTGTCGAGTCGCTGGCATAAGTCAATGGACCTATTGATCTCAAGCCTAATTTAAACACAGCGATGTTTCTAATATACCTTTGAACAATTCGCCATGTTTAATCGTTTATTCAACGATAGATAATTGATCATTTTAACTTAAAGCAGCTCATTCTATAGAGGATCAATATTATTGAACAACATTTGATTGCACAATATTATTGATCTTCTGGAGACAATATCGAGAATGCAGGATATTGTGACAATCAAAAGTTCTTTGAAATATATAACGCAACTTATAAAATATTAGTTTGTCTGTGAATATTATTGCTTAATAGGATTGCTAAATAGGCTATTTTATAACGCTCGATATTCAATTTTAGCGTTGTAAATAATATATCAAAACTAATGCTGAATAGTGAAATTTGAATGGTCATTTTTGATTGTTCTAAAAAATTAATCAAATTCTTTTCTCACTTGTTCGACTATCAAAGATAGAAAGTAGAATGAGTTGTTTAAGTTAAAGAAGTGTTTTAGTTTAGAAATGTACAGAATTTGTAATAAATCTTATTGTTAGTTTTGCTTGATGTAATAAAATGTTGACTAGTTCTTATTATAAATATTATACTTTATCGAATACAATCAATACGCACGTCACTAATTAGGTAAGGTCAAAATCAGATTAAACTCACAATAAAAATTAACTAAATTATTGCACGATTTGATCGAAAGTTATATTGAAAGTTATATTGAATTATCCAGAGCAAGTATTAATAATATTATAAAATATAATTAAATAATATTAATAGGAGCTTAACAAGTGTGCACAATATTACGAATCATATTGAGAACGTCAATTTCATATTCTTAAATTTTTTTATCGATAAAGAATGAAATATTTATTATATTTAACTATTATTTAACTATTATTATATTTAACTATTC
>NW_017259254.1:2215183-2220294 GCF_001594045.1 Atta colombica | reverse complement strand
TATATATATATATATACACTAGGGTTTATTGCTTGAGAAATTACAATACTGTTGTGCCATCGCCCAATAAATCGCGATGATAAAAATGTGAATGTCTATAGAAGCGTTACGCGAAATCCTTCGACGATTTCTTTCGTCGAAGATATTCAAGAAATTGGTGACATCATTTTATTGGCGCGTTGCTCAAATACGAGAGTGCGATAAAGATCACATCTTCACGACTGCTATTGTTCATTGCAAGCGTCTATATATATTTCAGGTAAAGAAAAATTCTTTTAAGTTATTATAAGTTCGAATTGAAAAACTACACATTATTTGATGAATTATATTCAAAATAAATTATATTCAAAAAAAACAATTTTATTTTGATCTTTCTATTAAAACTGTAATTAGGAAATTTTATAAATAATAAAAAGATAAGGATTTAATTTTATCTTAATTTCAAATTTACATAATTTTTATTTTCGCCGTAATGTATTGAATACTGCATATTGAGAGGCTTTATATTATTATTCTATTACAGCTTTCATTCTAAACTCAAATTCGCTGGTCTTTAAACTTAAAGCACAAATAAAAGCCTCATTACAAAAGGATGCAACGTAAACGAGTCAACCTTTTCAAGCTTAGTCTGGTTGAGCTTTCGGCTAACCATTTCGCGAATTCTTCCCACATATCCGTAGTCCTTAACCGCTCTCCACCTCTTTTTTCTCTCTGAATTCGAAGGCAGGAAAAAACGCGCCGGACGGAATTTCTCAGCGCGATTCGTCCCTTTTATCGGGGCGATAGAGTCAATCGGTCTCATTCAACGGATCCCTCTTTCTTGCCGGAGGGTGCGGGACGAGAAAGAAGGCGGAGGAGACGGACAGAAAAAGATCGGGAAGGGAGTATCGAAGGACGGGGACGCAAGCCCGATGTTAGCGGATTCTGAATTCACCCCTTCGTGCCCTGCGCGATCCACGTTCTTGCATCCCCCTTCCCCATTCCTCACGGCAGATCGTACCTCCGGCCAATCTGAAATCACATTAAGTCCGTCTCGATGCGTCCAGTCAAAACTCCAATTTAAAAGTTCCTGCCAGACTCTTTTCTCTCTCCCTTCCTCTCTTTTCCTCTACTCACCACCACCGCCTTTGTCGCTTCCGATCTCTCTTCAGGCAGCTGGAATTAGAAATACCGAAAATAGTTCTTCATCGACCGCCGACTAATTCCGCCGTGCCGCACGCGCACGTAAAAGCGACCCGCGTGTGCGTGCGTCTACTACCCTTTTCTGCAAATGCGTGTCTGTGTACGCTGTGAATGTGCGTTGTGATCGTGCAGCGAGAGAGAAAGCTTTTGCACAGCTGGATTAAGGGGCAGATCGAGGAACTCTGCGATTGGCCGTTATGTCGCGGCCGCATTATTGGCGCATTCCGCTTCATGACAGGTTGCTCCGGGGTGAGAAAGCTTCGAGCTTCCCGACAGGCGCCCCCCCCCCCCCGCCATCAGGGAGCTCGCCGGAACTTTTTCGACCAATTAATGAAATCGCTGCGCGGAACGTGGCTGGCGTTTGGACCGCGCCGTATTTTCTCCGAGTGAGATTATAGTAAATTCCGTGACTTAACCCGCGGAATTGCCAGTCGATATTTCTACTCAATAGGGAAACGGCCAAAGAGAGGCGAATGCGACAATTGGCCGCGTGCTTAACTGATAAAACTCGCGTACACTTCGTTCGCAAAAGTTATTTCTGGTCCCGATGATCTCTCCGACCACAGATATCTCGCGGGGATGTAAAATTAAATCCTGTTTCAGAGAGAGATGTGCGGATCGATATTCGATTAGTCCTGGATCGGATAAGACTTTATAATTGGTTCGCGCACTCAACAGATGAAATTCACCTTCGTCCCCCAAAAGGTCTGGATCGTAATTACCACGTTAAATTTTTATGCGTGAAGTTATCAAACATGTCTATACGCGCGCGCAGTAGGATCTTTTTTTATTCAGCCCAAATTTTTTACTGTTCTAGACTTTCAAAAAATGTGGAAAATAAGGCAAGATATATTAAAATAAAGAATGTTATTGCAGAAAGTATTATCTCTTGCAATCCATTCACTGCAAGAAAGATCAGGAACGCATCAGTGAATACATCAGCACATTCCTGCGCTCGTCAGTTCTTGCGTGAGTTTAACTGCCGCCGACAAGAAAGTAAAGGATCATTTCCCGACTCCCGGGAGTGCCAGGCAAGAAGCGCGAGCATCTTGTATGCGGGAATAAGGAATAGCCGCTCAAAATAGACGCGATGAGAAGCGGTGATAAATCAGAAAAGCTTCGTCCGCGTAGCACTAATGTTCGGTTAATCTCGTGGTGGTGAGAACGCGGCCTCTCGAGACATTGGTGCAGAATATAAAATATGTAAAAAGTTTTCTCTTAGCCGATGAAAAAAGTGGCGGAACAAAGAAAATACGTACCAAGTCGAAGGACGTCGAAGAGTTCGGCAGGGTTGGGTCTCGAGGATATTGTCGGCAGAACGTGCCGTGGAAGAGCAAAAGGAGAGAGAGATAAAAATAGAGAGAGAGAGAGAGAGAGAGAGAGAGAGAGAGAGAGAGAGAAAAGAAAACCAGAAGTCCGTTGTTTTCTCGGCAAACAAAAATCCCACATCGAAATGAGTTTAAAATCGCCACGTAATCCGTGGCCGACCCTTATCTCCTCCTCTTTCTCCTCGTCGGCAAGCCGTCTTAAACTTTTCCGGGATGCTCGAGGCGGGCAAAGCCGGATCCAGTGATGATATATATATGTCGTGTCGCGAAAATGTCGTTAGGAATACTTTTCTATCGAGAAGAAGAGGAACCCTATTAAATTGGCGAACGGAAGAGATGTCAGAACTTTTCGTGACGACGAGATGCGGACTGCCGAATCCGTCGCGATGTATTCGTTGCCGTGATGATTATTCGCATCGTTTGGAATTTTCAGGATCTTGTCAATACGAATTTATCAAGCTGATTATAACTAGTTTTTGAAAAATTTGCATAAAACTGAAATTGGGGGCTCGTTCTGCATACTTAAAGATGCGGAAAGAGAAATTCGTAGAAATGTATTCGAGTTTCGAACTTAATTTTCGGCAATGGAATAATCAGATCTTCGGAATTAATTCTACGTGGAATATGAGAGCATTTTTAATTGTGAATCTGTTCGAAGAGTATATACGAATTTTGTAAAAATGTCTAGCAATAATTATTTCTTATAAAAATGGACAAGCTGATTGACACGCAGCGTTTTAAAATTTTAATTGTAGAATGAAAAGTAAAAAGCTTTTACAAGCGATTTACTGGAACTATAAAGTATAGGCACCGAGATTGTGCGGTAGCGATCAACCGTTACTACGCCAGAGATCAATGATCCCGTAGAACGAACGAGGCGTGGTGGATAGGTAATGAAGATGAAGGTGCAAAGGTCCATCATGGCCAGCAGGGTATTAGATTATCGGCTGTATTAGACGTAGATCGAGAAAAGGATTGCTCTTTCTGCCTCTATCCGCGGGGCTTTCGTGGCCTCCGGTAATCGGATTGTTCTTTGCCGATCAGCGCGCGCGCTACCAGAGAAATCTTCGAAGCGTAACCAGATACGATTATGGAGACGTGAATGTCAAACTTCGGTCGATGCCTTCTAGTGAGCGATAATTGAATGTCGCTGATGAAACAATAAGACGCGATCTGAATGAATTCGGAATTAAACGTTTAATTATCTACATTAAGATTGATACGTGAATTACAAAATGTATAAAAATAATTTAAATATCAAGTTTGTAATTATTTCGTACATATAAAATATTAAAAAAAAAATGAAGAAAAATTATAATAATAAGACAAAAGCTGTAAAGTAGCTTCACATATAATTTTCAACACTAAACTAATAGATAATAAAATATCGGATGTAAAGAAATTTCAGCAACGCAAGTAAAAAATTATGGTTAGTATAAAATTGGACATTTGAATACACGAATTTCTTGATTTCTCACGTTATCAGATATCAGAAACGATACTATTCTTATCTATTTCGTTGACGTTCACGACGTTGGCACGCGATCAACGTGTTTTTACGAAAAGCACAGATATTTTCTACTCCAACGTTTTGGCTCCGGACTAACTTCTTCTCAGGGAATAAAATACTGGCGCCGAGATGTCTACATGTTGGAAAGTTTTATGTCCATATTAAAAATAGTTTTACGCCGTTTCGGGCACACGCTCGATGGCGATACAAATCATGTATATCACGTTTATACGTGTTTTTTTAATAATGAGAAAACTATTTTATCTATTTTATTACAAGATAAATTTAATTTTTGAATATTCGTTACCTACATATTGTTCAAGATGAGAAAATACGAAACTGTAAATCAAATTTTTCACAGTATCCTATATATATATAATATTAATCAATATTTTCTATTATAATACAATCAATAAATTTTTTATGAATTCAGAATGTATCACATGCAATGAAAAAAATTATCTTTAGCTTTAATAAAAAAAATTATATAAAATTTGATATTGGAAAATAAAACTCTCGGATATTTTTATCTCTTTTTTGCATAAAATTCAGAATCTTTTTTAAGTTAAAATCGACAGATAATTACGCCATCTAAATATATAAACAATGCGCCATGGAATGGAAAAATTATAAATCACACAATCACGTTCTTCATACAAGAGAGATATATTTACACAGATGTATACCAATGATTTGTCGAGCTCTCGCGCAAAAACAACTGACACTTCAGCTGTGTCTACCACCACGATGCCGCATCCCTTACTTATCTTCGTAGCATCTGTCCGTTGTAATTTGTCATTTCCCAGCTGTGTTCTGGGATGAACGAGTGAATTTACTGTAAGGTATCGTTCGCGTAGGTGCATGTTTGCACCCTTACTATCTCATGAACAATTTATGAAGTAAACTCGCGTGTCGCAAAATTTCTCTTTAACATACACTTTTTAATAACTCGCGTTGTATACTTTTCATGATGCAAAGATAATTATGTCATTCATTTAGTAAACTAGCAAGAAACCTTTTCTAATTTTATTTGTCATTTCTTATGTGTATAATTCTAAATCTAAGATCAATTTAACGGTAGTTAATTGTTA
>NW_017259254.1:2213825-2215083 GCF_001594045.1 Atta colombica | reverse complement strand
GAGAGAGAGAGAGAGAGAGAGAGAGAGAGAGAGAGAGAGAGAGAGAGTAATCTATTTAGATCGTATATACTAACTAATGTAAAATTGAAAGCATACAGTTTTAATTGAAATCACTGGACCGAAGAAAATTAAGACGCATTTTTGAAGTGCTTTGTGCAGCGCCGCATACACGTCCGTGATAGAAGGACGGCCATTCCACCCCGTATAGATGCAGGTTATTATTATCCACAAGAAATACTCCTGGAAAAGAGCTCTCGCTAGGTCAACCTATTAATCCCGGAGCAGCGACCACGGTAACGATTCGGCGGAATGCTGCTAGACCATTATATTCAGCCTCTTTCCTTTCTTTCTGTTCTTCTAGTTGCATTAAATTTATCCGTTGTAAATGAAGTATAGCCACAGCGTAAGGATATTTCCTGGATCAAACGGTTGACCTTGAAACAGTATAACAAGGCTACGGCGCCGTTGTTTGTGGAATCAAACGAGGCGCGTGGTCAGCGGAAGAGGAGGAAGAACCTGAGCTGCGGCGCCAATCCGAGAAGCGGTAGGCAGGGCCGTGGCGAGACGTTGAAGAGGGTCGAAGTCTTACCCGTATCTCCGAGGGAGATCGATCGTGGCCCCCAGGAATCTTAATGGAGCCCGGGATTATCGGCCTTGCAGACATGAGGGAGGAAAGAGAGGAAGAGAAGGAGGGGGGAGGGGAGGGGGGACTTCGCTCCTACGAGCAAACAAACGTAATTGCACGCGAATCTGCCCTCACCCTCCGGCGCGCACGGCTTATACGATGATCGTCTTGCCGCACCTCGTCTCGTCCCGCCTCACTTTACTCAGAGCCATTACGGTGACTATGATTTAATCAACGCGGCAGCGTAAAATTATTATCGGTAGCACAGATGCCAGGTGGCCAACGGTACCGCGAGTGCGAGGTTGGCGAAGCATGCGATTATCCGCTTTTGATTTATAAAAATGCGCATCGTTTAAAAATATGAAGAGAAAGACGCTTAAAATATGTTTACCACAATCTCACCTACATTGTAAGATATTAAAGAGCAATTGTAACCTGATTTCTTTCGTTGTTAAATAATATTTTATTACTTTTAAATTTCATGTGTCAAAATGTAAAAGAATCCATTTCTATGATTAGTTTTAAAGTAAACAACATCTATATTAATGTATGCACTTAGTTAATAATAAACTAAATTTGACATACTTTCTTAAGTTAAATTATTTAATTCCGTCGTTTTGGATGAAATTAACC
>NW_017259254.1:2201779-2213725 GCF_001594045.1 Atta colombica | reverse complement strand
TATATATATATATATATACACACACACATATATAGAGATATAATTTGGCATGTAAGAAACAAATATAGAGTCTTTTTTAGGATTGTAACTTTGTTATGGCTGAAGCGACACTTATCGTAAGTGCAGTTTGTTATGTCATATTTATTGCACACTTGAAAAACACAATATCGAGTTGATGGCGCATAACACATATAAACATATTGTAAATTAAAATTAATTACAGTAAGTATTATATATCGTTGTTGAAATTGTAAAAAATTATTATATCATAGATATTGTATAAAAGAAGCAAAAGAGTTATACAAAAAAAAACGCAAATATCTTATATAAAATTTCTCTCGACAGATATCCGACATTACATGTAAGGATACTTATCGTAAGTGCAGTTTGTCATATCTGTTGCACATTTAAGAGACACTGACACGATGTGTTGGAACGATACGTTAGTCTGACCTCGCATTTATGACGCTTCCACGTAATGCAGTCGGTGCTTGTCGCGAGAATCGTGAGTGCAAATGCAGCGTGAAGATTAATCACGTGATAGCGCTTTAACGACTCCCGTATGACAGAATTGCTAACCTATTCTTCTTCCCTTCTGTCATATCCTTGACGTCGGCAACTGATAGGTTAGCACTTACATCAATGGTTTTGCGCCTTACGCAAACGTGACTCACTATGCTTCTTTGTGAATGTAGATAGATACAGCACTGACGATTATGCGATTAATTATTTTATGTAATTAAAATCATTTTAATAAAAATATAGCAGTGTCTTTCATAAATCGTCCAAATAAAATGAATCTTTTTAATAGCTGCAATATTGTTGACTCTACATTAAAGATTTTACACATATAAATGTAGAATTCGCATGAATGTTATTACTGTTTTGAAACAAAAAAATGAACGCGAGCTTGTAATGCGGTGCATTAAATTTTTATAAAATCGTTAGTAATAATAATAATAATAATAATAATAATAATAATAATAATTCACAAGATCTTGGGTGACATGAAATTGTGTGAGTTCAATGTGCGTGCAAACGTTGCCCGACGTGTTTGGCTATTCGGGATTAAAGCGGGAAACCTGTACGGAGCGACGCGGGGACGAGAAACGCAGCTGCATCCTAAGGGCCGTTAATGATATTCGCAGGTGACACATCTAATTCAGTGACTGTACAGGCCGGAAGCTGGATGTGATGCCGGCGCGGCGCGTTGTCATCGCGCACAATGAGGATAAACGAGAACAAACGGTGAGCGAGGTGAGAGGGCATGTTTGCATTTTCATGTCGTTGCCAGCGGCAGGAAATACGCGAAATTACAACGCGCGCTGGCTTGATAGTACGCCCCGCGCTTTTACTTCCGCGAGCGCATGCTCAATGAGGGCAGTTTTTAAAGCAAATTAGTTAATTACGATGGTAATGCATGGAAAGTACTTCTCGTTCTTGTTTCGCAGCGTGATGCAAACCAACGCGGATAATTAATTAAATCTGTGACGTTTACATCAAAGCAGAGGGGACGATAAGCTACCGCGGGATTCGTTTACGTTAATCAGTGAAGACAAAGGTAAACAGCAATTCGAGTATCGATACATGACATAGAATAAATATTGGAATCAAGGCAAATCATATTATCGATATCGCTACAATGAAAATCACCGTAGATAATCATAGATATTCGTCATCGTCGACATCGCTGCACGACAATCAGATTTCTGGAAGGTAATATTAATCTAACTTTGGTAAAAGCAATCGTGACACTCGAATCTTTTACTCGGATTTACAAAGGATTGCGAATGAGTCGAGTACGAGAAGGGAGACGTGCTTCTACGGAGAGAAAGCACAAGGTCGCGATGAATACAAAGTAGCTGGACCGTTTTGCGCGACCTACTTGAGATTCTCTGTAATCGCAGCCGGCGGCGAGGACTGTCTGATATCTTGTTTCTCGTCTCTTCTATATTAGAACATCCTAACTTAAAAAGAATGGTCAAGATCGGGCAAGCATTTGCAGCTTTTATCGATTGCGGAGGCTTTTGGCAACCTCGTTGATACGGTAATAGATTCCGCTTTTTCTCTTCTTGTCAGCATATCGTTGACTTTTGTTTTCGGCCGCGTTACGTAAACTTCAAAATTGCAAAACTGCGAAACTTGACGCAAAATCGCGAAGGAGATTCCAGTGTTGAGTTGTAGAATGTATAGATGAACGAGCGCGAAACTAAGATTAAACATCGATATCGGAGATATCCCTAAAGACATAAGAAGTTTTCCTAGGGAAGAGAAGATTGTTCGTGGATGATTGCGAAATCGCGATCAGGGAACAAACACGGATATCTCCTCATCGTCTTATTCCACGAGGAATATTTCTACGTGGATCGTCGTCGCATTTTGAATTTTCAGAAGGACGAGGATGAACGAATAGCGCCTCGCAAAAGCGTCCAACGTGACACGGGTAAAATATCCACGCTCGACAAGTTTCCAAGCTTTTTCAATCCTTCTCTTTTGCCTGCCTACCTGCCTGCCGAGAGAAATGAAACAGGATAAGAAGCATATAAAAAGCATTACTATGCCTCGTGTGGGCACGTTAAATGCCTGCGACACGCGCACGTTTTATATGCGAGCTTATTTTACTTCGCCTGTTAGAGGAACGCAAGAAGAGAATCGGACACGGTGACGCGCGAGCATTCGCGCGTAACGCATTCGTGCTATATAAGTCTTCCTCTAATGCCACGAGATTCGTTCTCGATTGTGGTGGATGCCGCTAGTTACCCTTGCACATATGTCTATGTCAGCGCTGGTCTTTCGGTTTGTAAACGCGAATCCTTGCGCGAGGCTGATGATAAATGAGACATAGGAAACAAAATAAAATAACAGTAATTTTCATTTTTTTAAAATGATATTATAAATAAGTCTGTAAGGCTTTTTATTAGTTATTATTAAAGAAATAAAACAATTGTATTTTAAAGATTTTGTCGTGATTTTTTAAAAAATATCACATTTGAATATCATTTCTTTGATTTGATCATAATCTTTTTTAAATCAAAGAAATTTTTTTATTTGATTTGAAAAAAATAATATTTAAATCAAATGAAATGATGTTCAAATCAAAGAAATTTTTTTTTTTTAATTGTAACAAAGAAACATTTCTTTGAATTGAAAAAAACTTTTCGCTGAGTGTACAATAAAAATATGCTTTATTTAGGATTAGATTTGGTTTCTAAAATAATAATTAAAAAGAAAAGCTAGTAAAAATTAAACGATTTTCGGAGCGTAAAATAAAATGATTAATATAGTTGATTAGCAATACATGGATTTCCATACGTTTTTCGTTCGCGCAGCAAGACGTCACATCGATCATGTATCAAGATCACGCTTGATACTTATTTTGTTCATGTAGCTGGCATCGCTGGGAGGTCGGTGTTACTGCTGCGGCGAGAGATCGTTTCCCTGCGGTTTATGACGGTAAGAGAAGCCAGAAGCAAAGTATTAACGCGAAACTTTCGCGGAGAACTGTACATGCAGGTGACGATGGGTGGCTGTTGCGATTATAACGGTTTAGATCGCTTTTATGACGACGATCATTATCGCAGAGATTGTTACACCGTTGGAAATGACGTAGATAAAAATGAAATTGTAGAGAGCGTTCGTAGACAAGCGCTGAGATTATGACGCTCTCTTCTTTTCGTAGATGTCGCTTGTAGCAACTTTGGAAGCACGATTGTACTTTGAACTAAAGTAACTGATGAATTTTATCAATGAATTTTTCGATTAAATATATTTTCAAAAAGTTACATGTAATATTTGGCGTTTTATAATATACATTATAAAAACTTAAGACAAAATAAAGAAATGTTAAATATATATATATATATATATTTTATAACATTTTCTTAATTAAAATAGATAAACTAAAATAGATATTTTGAAAAATGTTCACAGATAAAAAATTTTTCGTAAATTTAATGTTTAATTCTCAATAGTGTAAAAAAATTCATATTGTGTGTATATAGTGTAGAAATTAAAATAAAATCTCTGATCTATATTTTTTTACCTTTCTACTTTTTCCCTGTTTCACATTTTTCTTCCTGCTCTATTTCCTTCTTTCATCGCTTTAACTAAACTTTCTTCTCCCATTCTTTCCCGTGGTCTTTCACGTCAGTAATACACTTGCGGCTAATGTAAATTTAAAAGTCAACCTTCCGTCTCGTCCTCGCGATAGAAATTCATCGCTCGGTTAGTCCTTCACTTTCATTAAGGATGATTAAACTTCTGCTGGCGTTCTTAGGTAAAAATAAAATACTTGTTCAATGTGCCCGAGAATTTTCTAAAAGAACGGTGTAAAGACCATTTGAAAAATAGGCGACATAAACTTCCACCCGTCTTCCATCATTGTTCCCTTGAAACTGTTTCGCAGATTTGCTGAAAAAAAATTTTTTTCTTCACGAATGAGTTACAACGTTCTCTTTTACGATCGTTCTTGCCTTCGTAAAGGGACTCACGCTTTTCATATGCAAAACTTTATAACCTCGCCGTAATATTCGATCTTTTTCTGCTACTTCTCTTCGACTACTTTCATGAGCAATACACTTTAGCGATATTCTAACAAAAAGTGAATAAGAAAAACTTTTGATCACAACGCATAAAAATAGGAATACATTTCTAATTATATAATTTTACAGAATAATTATTAATTCACACGTTACATAATATTATCGTGTTTAATTAAAAGAATTAAGAATTTCTTGTTATATAAATGATCATCGCGCGCTTAAAATGTAACGAAAAATAATTTTCATATTGGTATATTCACTCTTTTCTTGATGATTCTTTTCATGAAAAATAACGAGTACTCTATGAAAAGGTTGAGCAAAGGAAGTTTCGTGCATATGGTCGTGTGTACGCACCTTATATCGTGGTGATAACTGACGATCAAAGCCTTGAAAGCGGCCGCGTGTTTTCTCGAATTAGGCTGTGAATGCTTGACAACCTACTTTGATTAGGAAGTGACTGAAGAAAGAGCAGCTTGTTGAATCTGTCTACCATCCTTGGCTTCACAGACATTTCACTCGACGTGAACGACTCGAATATAGTTTATCTCGTACGAATAAAATAAATATTTTTACTTAATTAAAAAGATTTTCCTCCAAATTCTAATGTTGTAAGCTTCATAATGCTTATTTTATTAATTTTGCATATATCGATAAATCTAAATAATTATTGGTTAATTTCATATTTATTTAATTGAATAGATATGTATAATTATTCATGTATAATATAATCAATACATTATACATAAAGGTATTATCTTGTAAAAAATAAGAATGTACAAACGACGGAAATAAATACGTTTCATGTAGGAGAATTCGTTCTCACTTTTGTTTTCGTTTTTCTCCAGCCAAACTATCGATAGTAAAGATAGAGAAATAAAAGTAGGCATTTCGGTATCCTTAAACGATGGACTCTATGAGAGAGAAAGAGAAAGATAAGGGAGGAACGACGATGTTGATGAGCCCGTACACATCCTCGAAAAGCCTGTAATCTGTCGCCATGGTGACCGGGCAAAGTCTTTCCTCCTGAATTATTTACGGACATCGTCTCCGGGCAGACGGTGTCACGACTCGAGGGAAAATTCCGGTTGACCCGAATCAGAATTGAAGACATCGAAAGTCGTTCTTGGTCACTCTTTGGTAGTGACTCGCAAAATTTAACAAGAAGAAATTTTGTAAGAGATGATTACTCATCGCGTACTTTGTACGCGAATCATAATAATAGCTTATTTTATTTAGAGTCGGTTGAGATCGATGAATAATTTTGCTCAATACGATTAATCTTGTTTAATATAGACGAATGCACGGCTAATGCCTTTGCAAAAATAAAAATTAAAAAAAAATCGTAATTGCATATTTGCATATTTGCATATTAATTATAATGAGATAGATTCATTAACTACTTCATTATTTTCTCTGTAGTCAATATTAGTGGAAAATTCATTATTCTCACACACATTGAATATAAAGTGCATGGTATATAAAATCGATTAGAGCAAAGTTTCGTCAAAATGTTAAACTACTATCTAAATAAAGTTCTGACGTGAAGTTTTAAAAAAAAAGCTCAAACTACCGGAAAGTTATCTGGCTATTTAAGTTGCACTATTGCCCTAGTATCTTGTCAGCATCTCCTTCGCGTTGCACATGCCTATATAGTTAAATAATCTTCTCTAGAAAACAGAGCTTTTCACCACAATATAATCTGCGAACAGTCGATTCAGCCTTTACCAAGGCAGATCGTTTCAAACAAAATTTACTGTTGTGCCGTTGGATGTCACCTTCGAAGCTGACACGAAGGATCGCATTATACCAAGTGACGTTCGCTCTACCGGAAGCAGCTCTGGCTGTATTATTGTAATTGATTCCTCTGATAGTCGCATGAAGAAGGCTGCTGGTGCCGTTGGGCGATAGGCAAGAGGGGAATAAGTCGATTATCGAGCCTCGGTTGATAAGGTACAGGAGCATGCTCGGCGTTCGGGCAGATTTACGTCGTTCTCGATAAACCTTCAAGATTAAGAGTGCTGGGCTTCGTTCTTTCTGCCTTACTTTTTCTTTCTTCCTCATTCTGTTCGTCTTCCGTTATTCTTTTCGCTACCATTCTCTCTCTCTCTCTCTCTCTCTCTCTCTCTTTGCCTCTGCTTTCTCCTTTCCGTTGCTGATCCGTTCTCGGCTGGAACTTTATTTCGAAGCAAGTTTCCTCGTGATGAAACTGTATATACGATAGATACGCATCAGCTGGCATTACGAAAACATTACGGGATGATCGATTTCATATTTCGTTTCTTGTTATCTTGTCCAAAAGCTCAAATCTAAAAAAAATGACGCTCGGTCATCCTTTCGATGCGCTCTGTGGATCGAATAGTCCGACATTGAGGAACGATGTCAATACTGCAATCGCGTTTTGTAATAAAAATTGAGAAATTGATAATTGAAGATTTGGAGATTTGGATATGTAATTTCCATTAAAAAGAATATTATTTTATGATTTTTCTGGAATATATGTATATAACTTAAACAAAATATCAGGTTAAAAAAAATGTATTTTCAGTCTTTCGTTAGATAAATATTTGTTAATTTTTCTTTGTTCTGAAAAAATGATTTTTGTATGTTGACTTATTATTATTACATACATGTAACAATAGAATTTACGGACCTAGTTCATTCAAGAAAATTTACAAACAATATCAAAAGGTAAAAAAAATATGTAATATCTCAATTAAGAAAAAGATGGATTAATTTCCGCAAAATATTGAAAAATACGATAACGATGGAGGTGGCGGTCGGTGTGTATCGGTCAGTCGGCGCGTTTTGAAAAATAACACCGAAACGTTGCAATTTAATATCCACTTGAAAAACGACGCGTTCGAAGTCCCGCAGTAAACGAAAATGTTTTCAATATTTCCAGTGGCGATAAAAGCGATTGACAGAAATCAAGTACCCTTCAATATCCAGCGCCATATGATCGGAAAGTACTGGAGCGGGATATAAAGGCCTGCAATTAGAGAAATTGCAGTATATGCGTGTGTGTGAGTCATCGCGTTGCAATCCAAATAATGGTGTACCGACGCGATGTGTTTTTCAAGTATTTCGACATTTGTATTTTGCGAATGGACAGAATGGGCATTTAAAAAAATATATTTTCCAAGTTGTTCGGTCACTAGTGCGACAAATGCGAGTATGTCAAGAAACGTCGATGTATAATATATGGAGAGTGAAAATTAATGTCCCGCACATATAACTAGAATTATTTTTTCAAATTAGATTCTTTTTAATAGAATTAATAACATTTATATTTATTTTAATTTATTAATTTAATTTAACTTTTTAAAATTTCTAAAATAATCATTAAAATAAATCATAATTATAAGAATAAAAGAGAACATCCCTTGTAATATATTTATTACTATATATATAAAGTATTTATTCATATTCTTGAAAACACATATTTTTATAGTAATAAATGGTGAATAAGGCAATAGCTATATTATAAAGATTTGCGGATGGAAATCGAGGAAAGCACGAGTTTTGATCGATCGATATCAGACAACGATTCCCTAATTTCTTCAGTCATTGTGCGCTCGCGGTTAGGTCGTTGTTCTTGGTGTCTAGCTAATGAAGTCTCTTGGCTTTCACGCTGACTATCAGCATAGTGTCTCTTGGGGATGTTCAAGATAATGACTCTCGGATGGTATCTTTAAATAGAAATCCCCCCCCCTTCTCTCTCTCTCTCTCTCTCTCTCTCTCTCTCTCGCTCTCTTTACGAATGTACGTCTGATGCAAAAGCCACTCTTAAGGAGACACGAGGGAATTACTCGCTAACAAAAGTATATTCTCACAATCTTCTTTCATCATATAAATATTGTGAGTCATTTACCGAATAAATTCGAATTGTTACTGAGATGAAAAATTAACTGCATACATATGTCATAATTAAAATATCGAGATGAGCGAAATTGTTTAATTTTGTAATAAAAATTTATAGTTTAAAATAAGACGTAATATTTTTCAATATTTATATGGAATTTTTTATAACTTTTTCATCGCGTATATGCATTTAGATGTTTAAAAACGATTAATAAAGACTATATACATGCTTGATTCGAAAATAAACTATCATCAATAACATATCGATTGCTTAATTTAGTCTCATTTAGCCAGACGTCTCGATTTATAAAAAGATGACAGAGTTATAATGCAATTATATGATAGCGACGCTCATTTAAAGATAATTCATTATCAAGATTCACATATCGATAAAGATGATATCGTTGAATTCTCGGCGCATGATAACTGAACAGTACCGTTGCAGTGAATTTCAAGCGCATGGCGTCGCCTAAAAAAAGCTCTCTTGCTAGCACGTGTCCGTCGGGAATGCACCGAGGTCGAGGTCGCCGAAGACGAGGATAGCCATCTGCGCCGCGGCGTTTCTGGTGTCTGTCGGTAACGAACGACGTCGTAACGACGTCGTTATGGAGATATATATACAAACGTCTTGGCCCTGGCTCGAGTTCGCCTTCCCCTCCGGCTCGAGAACGCGGCTATCCCACATCGTCATGGGGGTGTAACGGGGGTTGCGGCTTCATAAGTCGACTCTTTGCATACCTACCTTTCCATCTATTCTCCTTCGTCCAAACTCGTGGGCGCGGTCGTCTAGGTTGCCCTACACCGATCTTAAAGAGTCGCCCCATTAACGCGATTTATGATCGCCTAGAGTCCGAAATAAAATATCCATTCGCTGCACGGCGTACCCTCCTGTGTGCATGAGGTTAACTTCGTCATAGGTGCGGGGTAACGTCGTGGTGAACTTAACTTGGGCCCCAGAAGAGTTAAAAGTATGTTCATTACTAGTCTTCAGGTCTTCTTGCTATTAATTAAATATTAATTACGCGAGCTAAAAGTATGATGCTAAAAGGCTTACTTTATTTTTTAGAAGCTTACTTTATTTTTTACCTTGCATTCAAGGACTTCAGTATATTTGCACAATGTTAAAACCTTGGTATATTTGCACAATCTTGAAAACTTAAATTTCGAGGAAATTGAACATTCAAACTCATCACCATAAGCAGAGAGAGCAAGCTTAACATTGGTATACGATTAGAGATAAAAGTTAGAAGAGAGGAAAATATCAAAAAAGGGAAGAAAATGTATCACCCGCAAAGTGCATTTCTTTTGAGATATGAATCCTCGAGAATTCAGCAAATAATAACTTGCTTCCCGCTGTTGCGTTAACAATCGCTTTGGTCTCCCAGTGGCTGTTTCTGCTGATAACAGACTTACTCAAACTAGGGGAGATAGAACGACCTTCAAACGGTGAGTCATAGCTTTACGCAGGTAACCATGGGGAGACTCTTTCTCGGAAAGGGAGCGCTTTACGAACTGTGTGTACGTGAACTTTCTTGTTTCTGCTGGACTAGAGAATTCATAGCCAGGTTTATGTCCACATTTCACGTAATGCACACACAATGTTTATATCGGCACACTATATTTGTGCTATATATATTTACGAATCATAAGAAACAATAAGAAATTTTCCACTGAGCAAACTTTGCGTCATATCTTCAGGTTTTTTTTATCAGGTCTTTATATATAAAGTTTCTTAAAATATTTTAAATTAAGAGATTAAAAAAATGTTAAAAATACTAAAAAAAAGGCAGCAATAATTAAAAGATGTTAGAGGAAAGATGATCATATATTTTTCTCTCTTTTTTCGTGACCCTATTTAATTAAAACGTTTCGAATTAATACAAGCTAGCTAAGCGACATAAATAATTCTTACATCAGCACGGCTGTTTTATAACATTGCTATTGCTTCACATAACTTTTCACAAAAATAGGCTCTTTCCGTGAAATGGCAAATCACCACCCGTGAAATTGAAATTCAGCTATTCGCGTAAGATGTGCGACGATAAGGTCTGATTTCATTCTATCAACGGATCCACCGGAACGTGACAGAGAGTTTCAGATGACCGCGACACAATTCACACAACAGTGGAGCGCAATTTATTCTTCGGCGTCATCGAAACACTCTTCGCATTGCTGCTTCGCGATCTAAATCGCCAAACGCAATTCCATCGACTGCGTCGTCGGTCTGCGGCAGGACCTTCCAACGAATCGCTCAACAATGCCTTTAATCAACAATAATTCTGCACACATCGTGTAGGGGTTCGCGGATCAGGGGACAGCCGAGAGCGAGCTCCGCGCGGCCGTCAACGACCGAGTTACGTTTTCTCTTTGTTCCCCGCGGACCTGCACCCGGGAATCCTCCGTCGTTGAAAACCGTCCACTGGAAAATTAACACTATCGGGATTTTCATTGGATACGTTGCTCTGATACACTCGCGTGCGGAATAACATCGTAATGGCTGCTGAGCACGCCATAGCTGCTCGTCAAATTAATCTCTTATTTTCTTGCAGTGATATGATTATTTTCTGATTGATTTCGGTTATTTCTGCATCGCTGCAGAACATATGCAAGCGTAATCTAAACTGTGGATATCATGTGGAAATTGTTGTATCACGCGAACTACAGACATCATTATCATGAGAATAAGTTGTTGATTTCAGCAGCATTCAGCGATGCGAAGGGATATGTTTGCATTCGACTAATACGTATTTATCGAATGTTATCGAAATTATTAGATACAAACAGTTATTGCAGTAATATCAACACAATATGCTAAACAGAATAGAAAATAACTTGAATAATATACGAAATTTGTTAAAAATGTACAATGTAATACATCACTCAAAGTGAAAAATGCATTGCTATCATTTTTCATTTCTTGTTGGCATAATGTATTATTAAAAATATGTGCCACAAATTTATTATCCGTGAAACAAGCTATTCCTCAAGCTATTCCAAAAATACGAATAATAATTATTACGAAAAATAATAATTTTTTATTATTTCAAGAATTAATTGATTAAAAATGAAATTTCATGTATTATGTTGTCGATGATCTGCCGCAGGTCATCGACGAATTCCCAACTGCCGACCCAATCATCTCGTTCCTGTTTACTTCTGGTCCTTGTGTACTCCCCTAGTGGGACTGCATTGTTTATTCAGCCTCCGGAAGAGGCTGACGAGTGTCGAATGGTATACGGCAAATTACAACGAAAAGCGATAAATTTAATATGTATATGTTGAAAGGCAGAAGCCGACATAATTTCAACAACAAAAAGAAATTCACGTTTTTACTTTCGATAGTATTTCTAGATTATTTCTGTTTTTCTCTCTAATATTTTTTTTCTCGTCAATTGTTCTATTCGTATTTAATTGTTCTATTTTTATTCAAATGATTATCGATTTCTTGTTTTTTCGATATCGCAATTTTAATTTAGGATCAAATGATAATTATAAATGTTAATCTGGATGACTGAATGAAATGCTCAGAATACTCCAAACAAAT
>NW_017259254.1:2185436-2201679 GCF_001594045.1 Atta colombica | reverse complement strand
AGATTTACGAGAACAAATCAGTCAAGATCATGGAATACGGGTAATGGTTCTCCAGATGCTATTTGCTTTTCCGTCGATAGACCAGGCATTCTTATAGCGGGTGTTGGTATCTATGGAGGTGCAGGAGTATATGATTATGAATTGGAATTGTTAGATGATGTAAGTAATTTTATACATATATATATATATATATATATATATATATTCCACAATATACGACTTATTTTGTTTATACATTTTATTCGCAACTTGCAAAGGATGTGAAATAACGTCAGTTTTCGCGTATAAAAGCGCGTAAAAGCTCTCGGTAGAGCATTAATCAGAAAGAACGGCAATCACTTCGAGACACGATATGTTCCGCGAAGTCCCGAGACAACACGCAAACTTTCGCAAGGGCGAATTCGATGAATCAACTAAACCGGTTAGTCGTGCTAAATAATTTCGCGCACGTCGATAAGATGCCGCACGCCAGGAAACTCGTTGTGCAACGTGAGCGTGATAAGATGAGAAAATCACGAAGCTACATAGCCATTACAGAGTATAATTATGACGTTTTCTGCAATTTAACTACACACCTCGACGCTATTTGTATAACGAACGATAATGAATATGTAAACCCTTATATAGAATCTTTTCAAAGCATATTTGGTTGCACATAATGAAGCTATAATTATCAAAGAAATTACAGAAACTTTGGATAACAAAAAATATAATAAAATTGTTGTTAAAAGCTATATAATAAATAATTTCTAATGAGATAATATACTCAAATTCTACCTGTTTTTTTCTTCTTTTTTTTTATATTTGCTGCGTTACGAGATGTATAGATTTCACGTAAAAGAAAACAGTTGAGTGCAAATATTTCTTTCGTTGTTGGCTTTATTGTGTCATTGGAGAATTTGCCGACGGAAGAAAGTTGGAGGATGCACGGTGTATTGCGAAGTAACTACAGAGTCAATGAGAGAAATATAGTGAAGAGAGAGAGAGAGAGAGAGAGAGAGAGAGAGAGAGAGAGAGAGTGTGGTGCCTTGCAGAGAATTCGCTTGGTGAACCAGAATTTCGAAGGCCTCGCGTGAAAATGAGATTTCACGAGACTACGATGTTTCGAAATTAGTTTGCCTGAAAAGTCAACATAAGGTACCTCGTTCGCGGTGGTTCGTTACGAAATCTAATCGAGAACGAATCCGATTGCCACGTGGCTCTCATTCTGATTTCAAATCACAGATGTACTATGCAGTAATAGTATTCTGTATTCAATATTGCGTTGATATTTATCGGTATTTTATAAAATTATAATTAAAAATAATCACATTGCAATAATTATATTTATAATTGTATTACAATATTAAAGTACTACAATATCATTTATATATATATATCTATACAAAATCAATTTACAGTTGCATATTTAATTATCGAATAAAGGTTTTAACAATTATCACTAACATGATAAATCATTACTGATAATTGTGTGATAAAGTTTAAAGCAAAAGGATATCAATGCATAATATGATTATAAAAATGACTTTCGATTCAAAAATCACAATGAAAATTCTTATTAGGAAAGACAAGATCTAAATATCTATATTTAACTTCTAAGTTTCAACTTTAAATGTGAACTTGAAATGTGTCATTCAAAAAATTTTTTTCCTATTTAATGTTGCTAAGTATTAATGTCAAACTTATCTAATTAATATATTTTAAATTATAACACAAAAGTAATGATATATTGTAATACTCTTTTTCATCAGAATATATGTAGATATCAAAATAATACATTACATATCATCTTATCAGACTCAGTACCATGTAACCTCGTTCTTTTGATCAGAAGTAATACTTTAAATCTATAATTATTCCTGGCCATCAAACGCGAATGATAGTTAGTGGGATACCTCATCTGTCAGATCAACGAAAATCGCATGAATGCGAAGGCGAGAATGAGAAGAAGATGGCAATGTATACACTGAGGAATCAGAGGGCAGGGGGACCAGACGTCGTACACAAGGGAAATAACATGCTTCGTCAACAGCGGTGCTGTAACTAATGGATATTCCGACGGCGCGCGGTAGAGAAACTGATGATCCACCCCCGCGAGCGAATAAGTAAGCTCGCCGCCATTCCCGAAGCGGTCTGACGCGTGCTACATCAACGACAATGAAATTTGCGAGAATGAACGAGAAACAGAGCCAGTGAGAGGCAGAGAGCAAGAGAGATAGTCGCAGCCGGCCGATTGATAGAACGCGTATAACAAAATTGCTTCAAAATATACGCACAACAGCGCAACAAACGAAATATACTGTTGGCCGAGAAAGGCACATAAATATCTACATATGCGAGTAAATACCGGAGGTTGATATCGAGGCGTGAATTCGATTTTATTAGCCTGTTCGCAAAAAAAGTCGAGCATGAAATACGCTAAAACTATCAATATTGTGAAAGCAGTAAAAATGACGGGATAGAATGTGTGGCTGAATTCAGCGAGAAAATTATATAATAATAAAATATTTTTCATTGAAACTCACTAATTCTACGATAAATGAACAATTTTATTAGCTACTATTATTAGCATTAGCTTATTCATGCTGTAAATTAGACGATATATCATTACTCTCCTAAAATATAGTATTCACAAAATTGATGTAATTTCACCGATCAATATTTTATTAATATTTGATTATTATCAGATATTATATTAAAATGTTCAATATTCAGCAAAAAATAGTTAATTTTGTCTACTTATTATAAAATATTCTTCATTAAATTTTTTACAATTTTTTTTACAAACTTAATCATAAATTCAAATTCAGTTTTTGCAGCTATTAGTTTTGGAAATTTTCGCCATCCTTGCTAAATGTGCACATTTTTCATTTTAAAATCTTTCACATCTGTAAACGAAGATCCAAGAAGAGTCTTCTTTTCAACTTTCGTCTAAAGTTTTATTTGTTCTGTTCATGAATGCAGAAATTTTTCGACACATTGGGGTGATCGCGTCTGTTCGCGTCGTCAGGACTTATGGAAGTGGATGACGAAGTGGAACAGGCGAAAAACTTTCAAAGTGTTTGTTCATACTAACAATCGGTCGAAACCGACTGAGAAAAAGTCCATTTTTGCGATTTGAATACATTCAACTCTTCCATTTAACCCGTGCTTAACGTCTGCTTCCTTAACGACCCGACCATCATTTAACTTTCCCCAAAGAAAAACACGTATTCGATGAGGCATAAGTACCTTGATTATTCTTGGCGAAAATGCTGTCCTTGCGCTTAAAAGCGCACATAATTCGCTGGGTAGATAGCTGATTAATCATCATCCAATTAATGTGGTTCCTCTGAAGGGAAAAAAAGCTTTCAGTCTTTTATCAGCTCAAGTAAAATATAAAGGTAGAAAAGACCATGTGTATGTGTATGTGCATTTGTATGTATGCACATATTATCTACAGAAGTTACAATCAATTGAATAAAATATATAGCAAGTTTTTGGTGAGTTCAGAATAATCGTTATTATTACTGTTATAATTCATAGAAATTCAACGTTCCCAGTTACCATTACGATCAAAGGTCTCGTAATTGTTAAGCTGTTAAAATTTAATCTCCGGCAATCGCTTTAGGTCTCTTTACGTGAGGCAATTGCGACAGTAATATTTCTCCATAAGAATACGATAAGACGCGGATTTCGCCGAGCGATCGATCACCTGAATTACGAGAGCAAGGATGGCCGGTCTGCTCGGCGCCAGATCTCCTGCGATCGGCAGGTAGATAATGCTGGGTACACACGCGATTTCATCGATTCTACATTCGCACAATGGCAGGGGCCAGCGACCGCGGTAGCATCGGGAGAAAAAGGAACGAGCCATTCACGTTTGCTGATGAGAACAAGCAGCTTCGTAAGGACTGAAAGGTAAAAATCTGTGGTCTCGCTCACAATGGCCGCACTCCGAAATGATTCTCGGCGTTTTAATTCTCGAATAATAGGTTTCGCGGCGGAATCACTGGTAGATATTATCATTTTCTAATAATTATTTAAATATTTATGTAGAGTATTAATAATTTTGGAAAATAAAGAAGTTTTGCTTCAAAATTTATAATAAAAAATGAAGAAAAAATAAAGATGAGGATTTATCAGAAGATGAAGAGCAGTATCACAATAACGTAAACTCATTTTGAAAATACGTATGAGGCCAAGAGTTTCGAGAATCTTGCAAGAATCTATACTTTGAATATATTTATTATATTACGTCGTATTGATATTCCAAAATGTTTAGCTTACACTAATTTTAAGAAAAGTGCCACGTTAATGAAAATGTACATTAAAATTGTAAATATGTCATTAGCGTTAATATAACAATGCAACATTATACATTCAGATTATAAAAAGGATATTTCTAAAATACAAATGTAAGAAACATTTGTATCTGTCCGGAGATCTATCTATCTTCAATGTCGTTCCTATGAAGGATCACCTCGCCCTCGCTGGACAGAGAATTTTGCGAAAAGATATACGGGTTTCCTATCGGACAAAAATGAATGGAACGGGATGCAATTTATAACAATGTAAGCATACACACGCGACGATCGATTCCGTAGTAGTCTCCGATACCGTTTCAAAAGTATGAAGACATAAAACAAAAGCAACTTTTCATGAGTGTGCGACATAACAATATTGATACATTTATAAAAACAATTTATTGGATACAGTTTTGTGAAGAGCTATTTTTTCCTATCGGCCTATATTCTGCAGATTTCATTTTCTTTTATGAACAATCACTCTGTTCGCTCTGTACGTAACATAAGAAAGAGAAAGAGATACAGTACAATTTTGACCAATAAAATTACTTAAGAATAATTTGTTTTCTAAATTAAATATCTAATAGAATTAATAATAGTACAGAAATTTCTTGTATTTTTCAATCAATTATTCTTATACTAAAATAATAATTGCTTCATTCATACTCTAAATACGCCGACGAGTAATGCAATCGTTATGAATCAATTAGCGAAGACAGACTTGATTAATGAAAAAACAATAACGAATAATATATGAAAAAAAACGAATAATATATGAAAATAACACAATCAAGTGCGGTTCTAACTAACAAATGAAACATATCTCTCTCATCTACATTAATGCTACAAAAAAAACTTATCCTATCAATTATTTCTGTGTCTTTAAATGGGAAGGGTTAGATTACGTTACAACAGAACGACGCAACATATGATTTCGTAGTGAAGCTACATGACCTATCGCAACGTGATGTAACTCTCGCTATAATGACCATATCTTATAACATACATTTCGTCAGAACGTTAGCCGTAATAGTCTCGTATAAACACATTCCTCGTAAACCCTTTCTCCTCTGATATATGCGGATGCGTTGCTCAGAGCGCGAATACGAAGCAGTAAATCTTGAAAAATGTCAACGATTTGTCCGGTGAGTTAAGCACGATCGTTCCCTGAAACGAGCTCTAGCCGTGACAGCGACTTAACGGCCGCGCCGTGGCGGAAACGCGGCGATCGATCGTCCACAGACTTATGACTTTCCATTTCTTACGCCCGATGCGATTGGAGAACCGAACCCGAATGTTTATCGGCCAGTGCGGCGGTGACGTTGAAGAATTGAAAGAAAGGGTGCGATAGGGGTATGTGTGTTTGTGTTTGTGTGTGTGTGTGTGTGTGTGTGTGTGTGTGTGTATGTGTGTGTGTGCGTGTGTGTGTGTGTGTGGGAGGAGTGAGCACCCGGAGGGGCCGTCTCGTGAAACTCGATGGAAAGATCCCTTTCATCGCCGCTCTGGCTTTTTAATCCCGCATTTCCGTACGTTTCGAGATAACGCCAGGAAAAAATGCGAATGCAAGACCCAGAATTATGCGTTATAAATCTTAGCTTTTAAATTATCCAAGTGTTCCTTAAAGACACTGGGATATCTGATGCATTGATAAATGCGAAAAAGGATTGAGTATCTTAATTGTCTTGGCTGTATTAAAAAAAAGTCATTACGATAAGGTATAGCGCACAACTGAAGATAACTGCTGTACCTATATATTGCAATCTTAAATTCTGTAAAATCGTTTAATGTTAAAATTAAAGTTTCTTTATTTGTATAAAAAGAATATAAGCTCTGCTTCATAAAAATAAATCGTTATTGTTAACGTTATTATTAACGTATTAATCGTTTTATATTAAGTGTTATAAAAAAATTTTCTTACGTCTCTCTTTTAATAATTTCATATTATGTATTTTAATCCACTTTAATATAATTTTTTGTAATTAACTTATAGTTGCGCATCTAATTTTTAGATAATCTTATTATGTCGAGAAAACAAGGCAAAAGTTAATCTAATAATAAGAAAAATAAATTCTAACAGTTACCTAAGCTCAAAGTCTAGTAATAGTATAATACAGTATTATTAATTGAAACAGGCTAGTAACTTCCTGATAGGATTTTCAAGCTTGGTTGATGAAACAAGGAGATGGTTCTACATCTAGTTTCTGCATAATGAGCAATCCGTAAAATCCAGCATAGGACGACATCGAACTTGAATGCATCAACATGTTAACTGAAAGGATTTAGCTACGCTCACTAAAGAAACTGTGTATCTAATCTCGCGCATTAATGGAATCGAAATTTTACATTTATGTTGATGTAGTTAAATTTTGGAACAATTTTAAATTAAAAGTAAAAGCAATAATTAAAATGATTTGTAATATTTATAAAATATTTACAAAACCGATCTCTTCTTAAACGGAAATAAACAAATCGTTTCTATTGATTGCGATAGTATTTGTCTAATTGTCTAATTTGTCAATCATATTGTCTTTAATAAACAACTTCTGCGCTGAAAGAAATGAGTCTACAAATTACATTTGCTAAATCATTGTATGTATCTTTTGCAAATAATCAGTATTGCTAGCAAATAAAAATTTATTCAGCAGATACATGATCGTTTCTATTACTATTTATTGGAATGGCAGACTAACATCAATTTTGACAAAAGAATCTTATATTCGTTTTCAGTTTCTAATATTTGTTGTCATTATTTACAAATCATTTGTTGGTAGCTTGTTAAATTAATAAAGTCTCTTTTCTGAGTGCATATAATTATTTATAATGACACTACATTATGGAGAAACAAATATTTATTGTAGAGATTAAATTATTACTATTAAAATAATTTCCTCTAATTCATGTACGACAGCTGATTATTTAATCTCCGCTGTTATTAATCTTGATCTTGGAGAATATTACAGGTATTCCAAGAATAATTAAGTCTGTCCGTTAATCAGCTCTGTTAAGGATTTTATTGAAACGAGAGATACTTCATCAAGATAAGATATCCTTAAATTATATTCTAAATTAGAAGCTACAAGTTCACGTAAATAGATCTACTAAGCTATAGATCTATTAAAAGCTAATAGAATCTTTTGCTCATAAGATCATTTCATAACTTTTGATCTAGAAATGCAATAAGTGGCACAGAAGTTCTATAATAATGTATAAATTCTAATTATCTTATTAGAAATCTCTTCTAATAAAAAAAGTTGTACTTTCTTATTCTAATAGACAATTTGTATTTTAAGAAAAAACTTTAATTTGTTTGATTTGACGCAATAAATACTCAATTTCAAAGTAAATGATCCTCGAACGTATTTTATGTTATGATAATTCATCATCCTAAGCAAAGATTAGGCGGTGGTGATTTCACGCATAATTTACAACTAATAACTCAAATACATCCCGAATTACATAGCACGCCGGAAGCTCTTTGCCTTCGAAGTTTAAGCTAAAACGGAAGATACGAATTCAGTGGGATCTATTGAACCTGTAATCCTTAGCCCTCTGTTCGTAAGACGATAGCGATTTCATGTCCCCTGACCTGGAAATTCGCCTTCGTCCCCCAATGGGGAAATTTCTGAATCCTTCCAACGGTGTCATCGACGCGGCCTTCTGGATCACTGAGATACCAACCAGAGCAAGATCAGGGAACGAAAGGTAGAAGGAATTCGCGTGGCACTTGGTACTTCGTCTTCTATTCCGTCACGAAGAAAAGCGGAGTCGTCCGGGAACAAAAGGGAGGGAACAAGACCGGAAGATGTACTTTTGGTTAAATCGATCGTTCGTCACCAGAAGGTAAGAGGCATTAGGAACGTTCGACACATCGCGTGAGTTTGCATGGAATCGCCTTCAAAAGGTTTCTTCAGGCGCACGTTCGGTCAAATTATTAGATCGATTGAAACTTTGCATCAATAGATGAAAGAAACCATTTCTTTGAACCAAAAAAGGTACAATATCCCATACATTATTTGAAAATTGAATTTGAAATAAATAGAATTGAATTTTAAATAGATATTGTACATATATTGTATTATAACAGTAATATTATTAAGCTTACAGCTAACTAAATAATAATTTTAATAGAATTTTCAATAAAAGAGAGAAATAATTTTAAATTTCAAAATTAATCTGTAAATTGTATATTTAAAAAAAATATAATTTAATATTCAATATGGTCTTGTCATTTATTTTTCATGTAAATCTATGTCGTACTTTGTTGTATAAGTAATTTTCTCAAAATATTACTGTTTCAATTTCTTTGTATAAGAATAACGTCGCCAATTGAAAATATATGCAGAAAAATACTTTATGTCGTGAAATAACATTGTGTTCTATGATGTATAATACAGGTGATATAGCTCCTCCGATTGGAGAGAGAGAGAGAGAGAGAGAGAGAGAGAGAGAGAGAGAGAGAGAGAAAGAGAGAAGAGGGAGAAGAGGGAGAGAGAAAAATAGAGAGATCTCGAAGCATATCGTGGCTATGTTTAACCCGATGTCAATTTCCAGATGCGGCACACTAGATGTAGCTACCGCTCGAATGTAGCCAGATGTACGTAATGGCAGCATTTCTGCGGAAATGGTGCAGCTCGTGAGCGGCGTCTAGGCATTAGAACTCCTGTTGCTGACCAAAGACGGTATGCGAAAGACATTGCGCACCAAAGAAAGAATCTTGTTTATTACGATACAATTTTAATTAGAATGTCATTAGTAAATAGTGGCTGATTACTATGCCATTAGTTGTTATTAAAAATACATTTTTCAGTACGCTCATCTATGTAAAAAAAAGTACTATAATTCTGTTTTCAGTAATTTATTATAGACCAATAAAGAATATGAAGAAAAAACAAAAAAGGTGAAGAAATATTATACAATTTAAAGGTAAGAAATATTGTACAATTTAAACAGAAAGATTGTGTGAAAAAATTACAGTACAGAAATGAAAATATAAGCAAGAAGAAAAAAATGATAAATTAAGAATATTCTTTCGAAATAAAATTTCTATGGTAAAAACAGTTTTGCGCAAGTAAAAATTTAATTTACATAATTTAATTTTGACTATTCAAATAATTATATGCAGAACGTTCAAGCTGTTTGCGCTGAATACGTAATTATTTTAATAACTCAACAAATTTATTTTTAGATCTCTATATCTAATTATTAAATTTTCATTTCAGCAAAATCGTTTTTTTCCATATATAGAAATATAGAATTGTTATTTTTGATACATTACGATAATGTGTCTCGGATTCAAAAACAAAAAGGGAGAAAAATTCGTCGTGCGGCGAAATCCATGGCGCGTGTGACGACGATAAGCCGACGACGTGAAATTCTGGCGGATCTGCGAAAATGGGAATCCGGACCGTGTCAATTACCCGTGCACTTATAAAATATTTGCTCGTCCGCGGAATCTCGACGTGGACACGGCCGACACCAATCAAGCCGACTGGACGCCGGCGTCCATCCGTCAGTGGTGGATAATCCAGAGACCGCAGGGTTCCGTCGTTTTCCGACCCTTCCCTACGTCGCCATGAAAAATGCATCGCGAGGGCGAGTGCATACGACATGCACCACGGTGGCCCACCGACCGTGTCGGAAATATGCAACTCGACGCGTGTACGCAAACAGCTGATTGAAATTACGTTCGGGCGGATCCGAACTGCCCATTGCACGTTCTACCGTCTCCTTCTCAACGAGGGTGAAATCATACAAATTTCGCAGAAAGATGGAAACACGGCGGGGAAAAGCGGCGAGAGTCTCTTAGGAAATAATCCGGCGAAGAAGGAATATATATCGAGCGAGGGGAAAAGTGCAATAAGGGGAAAAGTGCAGTTTCGCGTGTGCACGAAAGCTCATAGCAAAATTGCACATGTAATAATGTTTTTTTCTATAATATGTGCTCCTATTCCAACAAGAAAATGAGGAGTATCGAGAATTTTTGAAGGAAAAATAACGCAAGTAATGTATTTCAATTGTTCATGGACGATACTCGTTGACTAAAAATTGTAGCAAATTATAGAACACAGAAAATCTGTTATTCGATATACGAATAAATGTCTATCTGCTTTTACTTTTTCTTCTTCATGTAAATCAATTCATCAAGCTACTCTTCTGAGATTGCGTTATTTTACTTACAGATATTTTACTCTAAGATCAATATGTACTTCGTTCGCAAACCTGGAAATTCTTCTTATCAAGAGCTCGTTGTCGATCTTGATATTTCAACTTATCTTGGAGAGTCGTGGTCAACCAATCTAACCAAGTAATATCACGACTGATAGACCGGCTATCGCATTACCGTAAATATCGGCGAGATTCACGCGCTCTCACTGTTGCTCGCGGCAAATTGTAACGTAGGACGGGAGTTCGCGGTCGTCCGGAACTTACGAGTGTCAGGGATTACGATGCGGTTCCAAGAGTATGTCGCCAGACCATGAAAGAGAAAAGTAGGGAGGAGGAAGAGAAACTGCACTCGCGCGAAGCTGTAAGGAGAAAAAGAAGAGAGTAAAGTACAGGGTGGATGGAGAAGACGGAGATTGCTTGAGTGTGCGGACGCGAAGGCCGCGCGTTCTGGTATTATTTACGGGGCAACTTGCAAAGTGAGAAAAATTACGCTGGCTAGCGCCGGTTTCGCGGAGACAACGCTGGTTTATGCCATGGACCCGAGCGACCGCACACCGTGCGGTTCCACGGGCCAGAAAGCGGACGATGTTTACGAGTTTTTCAGCCGGGTTATGTACTTCGCTCGTTCTCCACGACGAATAATCTCAACCGCGTGCGAAAAGACTATCTCCTTCATCGTCCTCAGTCAGAGATTTTATGTACAAACAAAGTTCATGCAAATTAAAAATAGGTCATTTTATCCGATTATTTTTTTTAACTTGAAATTTAAACTTTTTTTCAAATGCTGTCTATAAAACGTCAAAATCGAGATTTTACTAACCATTAATTAATTTTTATTATATTTTATGTTCCAAAATTTTTCACAAAAATATTTTGTCATCAGTATCAATCAACAATATCAATCTGAATCACTTACTCTTAATTCTAAATTATGAGCGTTTCTCTAAAACAAGAAATATAATTTTAAATTAAAAAATTCGTATTTTCTCTCTGTTAGGATGATAAACAAAAAAAAAAAGAAAAGTAAGATTGTTAAATTTTTCATTTAAATTCTTAATATTACATTGTAAATTTGTAATATGATAATAAATAAAATTATGAAATATTCCGCAATTGTTATTTTATTTTATTCCTTGTTTCCGTCAAATAAATATGCAATGCACATTTCTGTATCTCGATTGTTAGTATGTATAATCAGAGTAAAAGGTTTTGTCCATGAAAATGGCGAAGACGAAAGTAGTTTGACGCCACTCAGTGATGCGGAATTGTTTAAACTCGTTACATCCGTTATTACTGTCATTAGTGCTGCTTGGCGCATGGCGTTTACGGTGTCGTTCGTAGGCGCGAACAAAGTCGCTGTCATATAATTACACGAGTTTAACGAGAAAGACGGGGAAAAAAGTGGAAGCCATATGTGCGAGATTGCAAACATTCACGAAATGCCTTGAAAAGTCTCACGGAAATCCTCGAAGCATTGAATTTTTCCCGAGAAAATGGACCGTATGACATAAACGTGACGTTGATTCGTTTTCGATTCTTTGTAATGTCAATTGATCCTCTGTGAAAGCAAGACGGATCTGGATAAATACTTGTGGTATGAGTGATCGGGTGATTTTTGTAACACCTTCGCACCGCGTGCGCTTCCTATGATATATTGCGTCCGCGAGTTTTATACATGCATATTTATATGATAAATACAAACGAAGTCGCGAGCCGGTCGAATTATTGGAAATATCGCGCGATGAATATTTTCCTGGAAAAAAATAAGCGGCGACGGCTGCTCGGCCCGACCGATCCTGCTGGCTTCAGCCCCCGCGCGCTTTAATTAATCGTAGCCGGCGGAACAACCGAAGGGAACGAGAGCGGACGAGGAGGAGAGAGACAGAAAGAGAGAGAGAAAAAAGCTACACTTCCGCCCGGTTATTTGGAGCGGCGAGCCGGATCGATGTATCCGGTAATTCGAGCTGGATCTCATTGCTCGTGCCAAAAATTCTCGAGCGCCGGCTCGAGAGCATAGTAAAACGCGAGTCGGCAGCGGCAGCGGTAGTACGATTAAAGCGTCGTTAGCATCGATTAGCTTCGTAAAGCTTCCACGCTGAGTGAGCCCCGTCGTGCTTTTTCACGGCGTAAACCCGACGAGTGTTTTTCCCAGCGCGCAGTCTCCTGAAAAGGGATCCCTTAGCGTTCCCCGGATACGCCGTGTCGCGCATACGTGCATACAACACTGCGACTGCAAGATAAACAAATCGAAAATCGATTCTCCGGGTCATTCGGTATTATTGCAGTTGCATCGCGGCGTTCCGGTGATTTTATGTGAAATTCGAGCGTTCTCGTTTGGGATTTCGACGAGATCGGCTAGCAATTTTACAATCCGCCCCCCTTCCATATATAACCAGTAAGATATAATATTGAAATTGACCGCAATTAGTAAAATAAATATTAATCAGCAAAATAAAAATTTTCGCGAATATAACGTTATATATATTAAAATGCTTTAGACTCGTCGGGCTTTATCCAAAGCAAATTCTGTTATTAAACACGCATGCCAAATAACATCTGTAAATGGAAGGAAGAATGATAATTCGTTTGATGCACTCAGCATGTCGTGTTGCGATCTTTAACGTAATTAAGATCCGTACACGAGATTGTGGCTTTTAGCTAAATGGACCAATGGAGAGGAAAACGATGTAGCAAGCATTATCTACATTTATACGAGTCAGGAGACCCGTATTTATACCCGTCCATTCTAGGGTACAGAGAACTGCTGTTCTCTCACTTGCGATCTTTCTAACGATGCTGATATGCCAAAAAGTCAAACAAAAAAGATTAACAAGTTTTCTACAATGCCATTAATAAATTGAATCTAATATTATATCTGAAACATAGCACATTCCCAAAAAAATACTTAAAGCGCGATTTAGCAATTTAATAATCTATAAAACACATAATTTAAAAAGTGCATCTTGTCATCGACAAGTTTAAGCCATTTCCTTCTAATAAAGCGACTATTAAACAAAAAAATTAATCTAGCACATGCATTAAGAGATTATAATGAAAATCATAACGATAATATGAAAGAAAAACTGTTGGCGCGCTTAAAGGATATTTTTAATTCTCTCCGGTATTTATCGCGAGAGAGTACAAACACGCGGACGTTCCTGTAATAACGACGCTATGTAGGGCGTTCAATGCCCGGCAAAGAAGGTTGCGATCTAACGAGGTCAGTTCCTCGTTTTTAATCTGAATAACCCGAGCACCCTAAGAGCGGAGGGCGATCGGTATGAACGGAGCATTATCGCGGAGCACCCGTGGTTTATTTTCCGACGCTATGGGCGGCATCAAAGGGCCACGCAACCAACTCCCGCACGAACGTGTGCGTTCATCCACGCGCGGCATGCAGGCGTGCATCCGTGGCGGTTTAACGAGGCACGAAGTTTCTCGCCATTACGCCGAGATAAGAAGTTTTTGCTCGCCTCTTTTGCCGGGGTGACAGGGTTAACGGGAGTCAGGGAAACAAATTGCAGGACCGCCAAAAAGTAGCAACAAACCCCTGCGAACTTTGGCTTTCGCGTACTGAGAGTGGAAATTACACCGTCGCGCTTCTCTCTTTAGCCCCGTCGCTTTTGTGCAGGACCAGATTTCTACCGGGAATCTCATAAGATCGATACTTTAGCTACAGGCGATGCCGCCATTGCTCCTGCGACGTTTTTTTTTTGCGAAAAAATTCTGTAGGTGCAATGATTTATGAACCCGCCGCGTCACGGAGGTACGAAAAGCTCCTGGTATCAAAAAGAGCGAACGTTGGTTTCCTTTTTTTCCTCCTATTTTTATAGCATGCCATTACGTGATATTTTCACATTTTTACATCGTTATACGAAATATCGGTATGTCTTTATATTTCGACAAGATGAACGTCTTTCCAACTATCAATATGAATTATAGTGGAAATCAAGACACAGTAAAGGTAACGCATGTTATAAAGTAAATTGTAGCACATAGAACAAGCGGTAATTATACAGATACTCGGAATCTGCGTGCCTCTCAATCACTAAATCACAGATTATTATAGCATGTTCGTAATTATGAAGTTGAATCCCTATGAATTTCTCATCTTTCGTGTTTTCTCGTGATCCCGGAACGAGCAAGGCGTAGCTATTATTAGGCAGTCGTTCAATTAAAATGTTACGTGCCATTTTCGTCCATCCCATCGCGTGAAGGCTAATAAAATGCGTCAAATTGAGTACCATTTTCGTGGGAATACATCGCATTCCGCAACGGAAAGAGTAAAGCATGCTGCTAATTTTACCATTCATTAGCTAGTTAATTAACTTCATACCAACGAAAATATAATAAAATAAAAAAAGAACGCAAAGTATATTATCTCTCTAATAAAAAAAATTAATCTATTAACTTTGATAATAATTCTTTTGTAGAAAATTAGATTAACTTAATATTTATAATGTACCGTAGAACAAAAGCGGTTGGCTTTTCTACTGATATATTTGCAATTACTTACAAAAAAGAATTATTTTTATTTCAAATGCAATCAAAATATTGTAGAAATTAATTCTTAATAAAATTCTTTTTCGTTAGAAATGTAACGTACGCGAGAGATATACGAGAGAGAATATAACGACCAATTTTGTATTTCGTTGCACCAGACTTCACCTCAAACGGGTATTTACGCACGTTTCATTCCCAAACGCGTATCTGAGAATACAAGTGCTCGCATTAAAGTCCGCCACGCAATAATCCCTCGGAAAGGGTTTCGCGTCTACGTGTCTACGCAAAAAGTGCCCGGCGGGAAAGCGATTTCGCAACGTTATATCGCATTGCCACGGCATCGACACAAAGTACACGAGAAACGAGAAGCGCGTTTTCGCGTTAACGTAAAGAGGAACCGCTCCGGGGAACAACCGCTGCGAAGCGTATCATGGCAGCAGGATGAATTTCTGTCCCTTTGAGAAGGGCTGCCGCCCCCCCAGAGAGCGAAAGAGAGAGAGAGAGAGAAAGAGAGAGAGAGAGAGAGAGAGAGAGAGAGAGAGAGAACAAGCGAGCAAGCGTTACACACGAGTCGTACAATCTCACTCGCGTGTTCACGATCACGTGCTCGTAGCACGCGACAGAAGCAGCAGCAGCGACTGGCTGTCGCTGGCGGATGGTCATCCGTGGGGTAGCTTCCTCGGTGGAAAGGGACGCTCACGTGCTTAATTTCGGGGTGAAATCGCGTCCGAGATTGCGCTAGCTCGCCGGCTGGCTAAACATGTTCCATTAAGTCGAGACGCAATTAGAAATAAAGGTGGTTGTCGGGATACCTGCTAGAACGTTCCTCGTTCCTGGCCACTGTGTGCCTGGGTGACGCTCTTCTCTCTTAGTCATCACCGTTACAGAACCCGCAAACGGTGTAACCACCCTACCTGAAATGCTCCAACTCGACGAACGTTGCGGGAAATAGCGCGGAGAGAAATATTCAGCTCGGTGCAAATCGCCGGCTCTTACCTGTAACACGCACAAGAGGGAATTCCATTAAGTTTCGCACTACGTCCGTGCTTTACAAGCGGAAATTGAGGAGGACGGGAATCCAAGTACAATGGGAATTCTTCCGCGCTTCTTGATCGTCGGAAATATGAGGCGGTAATAACGGGACGAGATAACGGGAATGTATAGACTGGTATAGCTGCTTCAATACCTTCGACAACGAATGTCGAGTACCTACTTGGAAAGAGAAATAATGAGATTTATTTTATATCGAAATATGATCGTGCTATTTTATAATACAACATGAACTAGTT
>NW_017259254.1:2130547-2185336 GCF_001594045.1 Atta colombica | reverse complement strand
ATATATATATATTTTATTAAAGATTCAATGTATAATACATATTCAATCTGTATACGTATTTTTATCTTTCGTTAAAAATCATTAATCATCATTAATCATTATTAGTATTCTTAAACTTTTAATTCTAGGATAGAAATATTGTGTTCAAACAAAAAATAAAAATGTAACAATGTTATATAATATGTGAATATATAGTTTAATTTTAAATTTCATGTCATCCGATTTAAATGTATCTCCATACGGTAAACAGTATTTAATACGCCATCATATATCCATAATTATATACAAATCATCGCTCATACGCGAAAGCAGATTATAGTCAATCTCGACAATTAATACGGATGAACTATCGTTCGCTCTTCGAGGAAGTAACACCTGGATGCAAAGCATGCTAATTAGTGTCGACAGAATGAAAAGGGACGATGATCGCGTAGTGTCGGCACCGGGCTGTTGTATCGTGCATCAGTTAATTGGCGATCGAGCGAGACGCAGATCCACGCTCGACGACGGGTCGAGAGCAACAACACGTGAAGTAATTATTATTTTGGTCAGCGATCCGTGATGATGTGCTAGTGGGAAGCTAAAGAAAGGGAGAGAGAAACGGGAAACGGAGAATCTCATATCCGACAGAGTACTCCACGATGTTTGATAGGGGTAGTCGCATTTACCTTCCGCTCTCACGCACAGGTTTACCATCCAGGGGGAGATATATTCGCGTTAACTTTCATTTCAATCGTCGCATTATACTCGCATTTATGTTTCTCCACGTTATTTATATATTTATACGGTGAATTTTCTGTTCTGGTAAAAATGATCTTAATCTGAAATACTAAGACATTTTTTGTCTTGCGTATTAATTGAAGAAGATTCTGAAGCAAGAATCAGCAAAATTTTTATATCATATATTCTATTTGCATCTAATGTTTCTACCAATTTTTTTTCTAAAACAATGTTTATGACAATAATTATGTTTTTTATATTTTTAAATTGCGTTAAATGAGGAGAATATTTAATTATGGGCTTTTTCATCCTCTCCATTCTCATGATATTGTTAGGGTTAAGCGTAACTTCATTTCTAACTATATTATGGAACGTAGGGAAAACGGGGTCAAAGCGCGCAGCTCGTGGTAAATAAAGGCCGGCAAACTTTTCCGATAAAGCGAGGGTTAAAAGCCCGTGCTGAACTTTTATCCTCGTGCATTTTCTGAGTGACGCGCCGTGCCGTTCTCGGAAGACAAATATTTTTGCATCGAACATTTTCGTAATCATTGCGTAAAAGCCGATGCCATGTATCTGTTTTAATTGCTATCGGTTCCTCATTCTATACAACCCTCGATATATCGATGAGGGATAATAAGTAAGAAGGATTACGTCTTTGATGATACTTTACATAGTGGCATTCTTAATATAGAATAACAACTCCCCTTATTACATTATTTTATTTATAGCTCTTTCCAGAAGCGTGATGATATGTGTAATAATTATAAAACGAACTTACATCACGAAATTACATCACATTACATCATAAAGAATATGAATATAAGCGAGTGGGAGAATATTTTGCGTACATGGGGTATAAACGTGACAGTATTGTAGTATATTAGAGTAGTACATTTCTTGTATCTAGTAAATGCTTAATACACACACTAATAAATGTAATAAATATGTGAAAATGTTGACAGTTTCATTATTTTATAAAAAAAGTTTAGAAGATTGATAATAGGGAATGAATCATGTCTCATCAAGATTATAGGATGATAAATGCATTATGTCAAATATAAATCGTTCATTATGTCAAATATGAAACGTTCGAAATAAAATAAGGATAAAATAAGGAACCATCTGAGGATTATTTACCTCCTCCTATCTCTTCGCTTTTATATCAGCGTATGACTCTCATTAGCCTCTGAACTTTTATTATTTTTTATTTTATTGTCAAATAAAAAAATATAAATCATTTCAATTGCTTTTTAAAACGGTTACAATTTCTCGTGATTTCCATTCGACCATATATAGGAAACAAGACGTGTTACATGAAATTAACCCATCATGGACGTTAGAAGGTTTATCTCTCCACTGAGTAGCATAGCCAGACGTACATTTCTCTACTAGGCGAATACGTCTGTGTCTCTCGGGACATTCATATGCATATCCGTGTGTACATGTGTGTGAGTATCACGAGAGACCCATAATCGTCCTCCGAGCATTCTCTGGTTCATTCATGCGGCTCGAGTTGTAGTAGGAGAGATTATTCCAGTAAGCGAGATGTACTCAACATCGATTATGCATAAAAAGAAATGTATAAGAGAATTAAGAAGAATCTCAAATTATCGATTTTCACATTTATTTTTCTGCTTTCAGCCACAAGTTATTCTATTTAATTTGTATTTGAGTTTGATTTTGTGAATTGTGAATTAACAACATTTCATTGCGATTCGGAAGTCGATTAACCTGTTACGACTGGATTACTACTCAATATTACTATTGTAAATTGCATTTATCATATTCATTACTACGATTAGATTATATCGAATAGCAATGCGAATGACCGACCGCGAAACTGACGTTCTATGTTCAGTGCTCCTACATGAAGGGCGGACAAAATATGGCGTTACCGCACGGCGGGTTGTGCGACAGGTACACGCAGCACGAGATAGCAGAATTGGCAGGAAATTGCGAATTGCCGGCGAGAGGCAAGCTGACAGCCGCTACGTTTGGAAGGTACGAAATAATCCGACCTGCAAATTGAAACCGGTCGCCAGTAGTTTGAGGCATCGGCTACTGATAACCGGTCGCGCGCCAGCTGACGATCGGTGAAAATCCGCCTGGAAAAATAGTTCGATGGTGCGAACAGGGGAGACGGGGAAAGCCCGCTTTCCCTCGTTACGGTACACAAACTAGGAATACAAACCGTTTTTTTTTTTACTCGATACGAAAATGCGCTTGCGTCAGTGCAAAAAGTTTGTACGCGCAAACGCTCTCATGAAATCGCGCGAATCAAATCTCGATTTAAAGTCATCATTTGACTACGATTTGTCTCTCTGTTGTCGATTACCTTCCTACCTTTGGTTACGATGATAATTGGTAAAAACTGTGAATATTATTTATTTTGAGATCTTTCTTTGTTGCTGCTGCAATCGGTATTTATTTAAAAAAAACAATGTCTTTAAATAAACAATTATTATCATATTTTCAGTCAAATAGAAATATAGTAGATTGGCAAAGTATGAATGGCTGAAGCAGTGCATCAATACATATATATAATGATTGTAAAAGACAATCGCTGGAAGAGAAACAAGACATATTGACTAGATTCTGAGAATTTAATGTAGAAATTTGTAGTAGTAAACATAATATACGAAATATGGTTGTAGACACATTCGCCTGGGGGAGTAGCATTGAATCAGGACGAAGCGAGATGAAATGAGATTCCCGTGATCTTGTACACGTGCGCTGTAATCGCGCGTGTGCGATTATTTACCTTTAATTAGAGACTTCGACCTATTGCCGGACCTAGGGGCACCTCCGTTGCTTCGCAAATGCACATGTAACTTTGCCATATGCATTTGAGCAATCGTAATAAATTTCAATAATATTAATCTCAATTTTCACGTTGTGTATCGCATTGTTTATAACTCCTGTGAAATTTAACAAATTCATCATCAGATTTAATATCGTTAGGAAGGAATTTCTCTTTCACAAAATTCCGTATGAACATAATTATTTGCGATAATAAACACTCTACTATCTAAAATACAAATATTATCTCTCATTTGTTGAACATTTCTCAGTCAATTTTCATTTACTAAATTACAAATTTTCAAAATAAACACTACCATAGTAATTACTCATTTTAATAAAAATTTCCATAATAATTCATAGAGATCGTCTTTAAGTCCTGATACACTTCGATAGACATTCTTCAAGAAGGTATTCTCAAGAACTTCCCTTTTATCATGAAAAGTATGTGCGCGTTAATTAAAACAGAGATGTAGTATGTCAGGCGTTTAAAGCGAGTTTACATTGCCGCATCGAGCCGTATCCGGAAGCGTGCCAGCTCTCAAACGATGTTTAAGGAAACTTCCCAGTCCGGTGATTCCATTCGCAGCGAGATCGATATCGAGAAAAGTCGTCGAAGAACCGTTTTACGGCTCGCTCGCCGGCTGGCTGGCGTTGAGCGAGTACCAAAGATCCGCGAACGGTAAGGACCTTTCGATGCCCGCAACAGAGTCCGTATATACGCACACATACATACATACATACATACATAAAAGCATCGAGAGAGAGTGTAAGCTGCAACGCGGTGCACAATACACGGACCTGTCGCTTTAAGCTGCTGGAAAAATGTTTGATTTCGACGACCGACGTTAGCACGAGTTTCCTTTTATTTCTACGATCTTTTAAATATATGACGAATAAATGGATAATTGAAACTCTAAGAAGCTTATTTCAATCTTGTAGTTTTCTTCAAGTGCCATCTAAATCTTATTTAATAAAATAATAAGTTTTCCTTTTTATATATAACTTTATATATAACTTTATTGTATATAACTTTTATATATAATTTTATTATATTCAACATATATATGAAACATTTATGTAAAATATCATGAAATTTATATATTTAATTTTCAATTTCATAATAATTCAATTTCATAAAAAAAACATACTTTTTAAAACATACTTTTAAAAACATACTTTTTAATTAGATGACGTACAAATTTAATTAGAATTCAAAATAATAGATTAGATTATTAAAAAAGCAATAAATTTAAGATTGAAAATGAATATTCCTTATTGGAATTAAAACTCATCGTCCTAAATTAAAGTAAATGGCACTGCTTGTATAGTAACAAGATTCCCTATGCTTTCATTGCAACACATATAGATTAATTTTTGGTTTAGCGACGCAAAAACGTGGAACCGATAAATCGAGCGGACACGTTGGTGGTTTCTCGTGCTCTCTCACGGATATTAAACTAGAAAACAATTAGCAGAAAACATAAATCACTATCGTTTGTTATCGTAAGCTGCGTTCACTGTTCTACACTACCGTGGAGAAACCGCGAGCGCGTCAGTAGGCAAGAGCAGACATAAATCTTAACGTGCTCCCTTCTGAGAAATAAACCTTCCGCTCTTTTCTTCTCGTGTCGCGACAGCATGGCCGACGAAGGCGACCCTGTTTCCGTGGTGGGTGGTAGATGAAAGTTTTCCTTTGTATACTCGTGGCATGTCACGTTGGTCATTTCGGGGCACGCGGGGCGACACAAAGATGGGCGGCGGTGGATGAAGAGTGGGTGAGCGATGAGAGAGACGGCTCTACCGCACATATTCTGAATCCCGAAGGGGGCCTCGTCGCGAACACGCTTGCCAGATGAGGAAATGAGAGACTACCACACTGACTCTCTGTCTTCTTCCCTCGCATGAAGTGAAGCTTTCTCAAGCTTTCTCGCGCGAGAGAGGAAAGTTTGAGTCGAGAAATGTGTGTGCACGTCGCGGACAAAACGCAGAAAAAAATTTATGAGTCTGATTCACCACATAGGCGATAACTCCGGTTGTCATAGGTACGTTTCAATGGGGCGAAATTTCCGCCTGTGGATGTCGCTGTCGCGATTGCGAATTCCATGGAGAGTATGATTCCTGCACTTCCCTCTTCATCTTCTAGCGAGCTCTCTATAGAAACATATTAAGCGATCTCTCTAAAGCGATGTTTTTTGTTGGGTAGTTATTAACGGTTTTGCTAAAGGATTTAAAAATTTAGCTAGATATAATATAGACCTAAAAATAATTTCGTTGGGACATCAAAATAATTACTGGAATCTCAAGTGTGATAAGCAATGCTGCAAAAAGTTTTGACATTCTAATGATTAATAAGTCCTAATTATTTTGATAGTCCAACTAAATTATTTGCAAATTTGTATCTAGCTAAATTTTTCGATTCTTCGACAAATATTTTTTTGTGTGTAATATGTAGAGACATAATGTATCCAATTATTTTCTTCATACAAATTATACTAATTGTTCTTTGAACTTATACAATATTCTTTTACGAGAAAGAAAAAGACAGAAAGAGAAAAGAGAGAAGAAAAAGAGACATATATTATATAAATCTCTTTTTTTTTCTCTTTCTGTCTTTTTCTTTTTCGTGAAAGAATATTGTATAAGTACAAAGAACAATTAGTATAATTTGTATAAAGAAAATAATTATATATATATATATAAATAGAAATCAAAATAAAATCTAAATAAATAAAATAGTTTCGTTAATATATTTTGTTTGCATTGTTACTTGTAGTGTTGTGCTATAATCGATGGTTTTTGAAAACTATATGAAAATAAACGAAAGAACAATAAAGTAAAAAAAAAAAAACTATCGAGGTATGTTGTGTTTAGCCAACTGGAATGGACTCTTTTACAAGTCTGTGTATCCTCCTATCCAAAGTTTGCGTCTTTCGTTCAGTGAGGGAAAAAAAAGGACGATCAAGGAAAAAACTGGAAAGAAATACTGTGAAGGGTGAAAGCTAGAGAGATAAGCCAACAGACGGTAAGCTGTGCAGTAAAGAATCTCCTCTTCTCTGATTAAACAAAACAACTGTTGGGCGCAGCTGGTTTCTACGGCTTCCGATTCGCAACGTTGAATTATATACAACAATTAAGGGTCTAGTAAGGAAAATCTTTCAAAGATAGGCCACGCGTACGTCTGAGTGTAATTAACAAAATATAATTTAAGTATTAATTTATATTACATAAATGATGTCATTAAATTGCAGGCAGTAACAATAAATATTTTTGAAGTTATAGTCTGTAATTAATTAACAATGAAGAAATTTTTCATCTTCAGTCAGGTTCAACTGTGAGAAAATTGAAAAACTTTCAGAAAACAAACTCTGAAAATAGACAAATGCGAATTATGTATGTGCTGTGTGTGTTGAAATTCACTCACATTGTCACAGAGTAACGGGTGATTCTAGGAACGTTTCGAAATAAAAAATATGCAAAAAGAACAACAATTATGCGCGTGGGTTGCATATGTGCCGAAATAATTGTGTCTATAATGTTCAAGTACAATAGCGACGCAATGAAAAAGTTGATGGTGTGCACGCGAAGTGTTGCATGATCGCGTAGTTTTTAATTAACGTCATATTGTCGTAACAAAGGCGCTTATTAACCATGCCATCGCAGTTGCGTTGGTATTTGCATTGACATTACAGCTGCAGCTCATCTAAGTGTATAGTGTATAACTGTCTACGTTATAATCGAGCAATTTGCTACCAGCTAAAGAAAATTGCATATTGTTAGGATCTTAAAATATTCTGCTTACCGTGAAAAACATAACGCCAGGCGATTTCAGTATCTAATTTTTATGATCTTTAATTCGTATTGCTTAATAAGGAACATTTGAAGCAAGACTTGAAATATTTTTTTGACAGAAATATGCAGTATATAGTAAAAATATAATTAAATATACGTATATATTAGATTAATTCTAATTATTAACATTAATTTAATTAAAAAAAGTTATTTTTAAATAGAAAAGTTGTCTTTAAAGTGCTACAATAATTATATAATAGTCTGTACACAATATAAGTATCCCGATAGAGTCGTTGATGTCATGTCCGCGCTGTCAAATAGATTGATCGACACAGTATAAGCGGGGTAACAGTTTTGTAATTTTTCTTCTCTTTTCCAAACGGAAAAAATTGAACGGAATTGTGTTGGAATGCATTAATCCGTTCTGCAGTTATGCAGCACTGCCGTGGTTGTTATTTCACAGTGTTTCTCCCAGTGAAGCTCGCTGAGCGACGCTGTCGAACACGCAGGAAACATTTTATTGGAGAAACGTCGAGCGCGTTTAACACGACGATCGTATTTTTAACAGTGCGAGCCGCAAATCTCGGCAGGGAAATCTTTCTGGAATTGCCCACCGATTTCGTGAGACGAGATTTGTCGCTCGGCAGCAATGTCGTGATCTTCTGGCAGCTATTTCTCTCTCGGGAAACTTGCGAATGAGTTTACAATGAGCTTACCGAAAGTCGCCATCAATCTTGCATTACACTGCACACACAAACGACACATATATACGCGCGTTAGTAGGATTTACACAATTGACAGATGTGAATTAACGATGCCAAATACGTTCGTTCATTAATACAACGATATCAATCATTCGTTTTGTATAGAGTTGCTACAGGTGCGTAATACAAATTATTTTAATAGGAAAATATTTATATGTGTAGTTTTTGATCAACAGGTAGTTTAAACACGATAATGTTTGAATATGAAGAATCCAATAAAATTCTAGTTTTTTAAATAACTTTTTAAAATTACTGTTAATATCTTCATTTTTAAATGTATTAATTTTTTGTAGTAGAAAAAAGAAAAAATAGTATATGCATAATTTTTGTAACGATTTAGTGACATTTCAAATATCTAAAAGGACAGATATTTGATAATTTTAATTAAATTTTTAATTATTAAATATTATTTCTTCGTTAATGATTTTCTAATATAGATATTTAATATTATAGTTACAAAAAAGTTTTTATTGTTCATATCTCATTTCCCGTCTTTGATAAAGCTGTCGCAACAATTTTTACAGACAATATACTTTTTATCATATCAATTAAAATATCTAGATAGATTAATCTATTATTTACATAGATCATAGATCTCTAAACAAATAGTTTAAACACTTCTACTGCTAATGAGATTCGAATGTAGAACATTATATAGCGGAAAATTTTCCACGCATATGGTATTTCAATTTGACAACCGCAAATGTGCAACAATAATAGCTTCTATAGTACGTTGCAATTCAACAATGTAATATTGCAGAAACGCTCTTACAGTAATCGTAACGCACGCGCCCTGCTGTTTTAACAGAATGAACGCGGTACGGTCGGCCGGGGCTCGCCACGGGGGATTGCTAGCCCGTCAACCCCGTTGTAGGTTTGTGTCCCGGGTACGCATGGTGCACCCCATACAGTCGACGGGACATAGAGGAAAACTGAGAGGATCGAAGGAAAGACCCGTAGGGAGAGTCTCGTAACGCGAGCGATATACGAACTCGCGTAGATACGAAAGATATGAGAGACCACCAAGAGCGCTTGGCTCCATTTGGTCGGTTCTCGACTGACCGTTATGGTTGCATTGGATAATATATCCGGATTTATGCTTCTCATGGATTTGTCTCCCAAGCAAGACGTCATTTCATATGAAGGATCACGTCGCTCCATAACAGGTAATTATTATCATGTCTATTAAACCGTGAATCATTAACAACAATGTATCATTAAAAATAATACGGAAATAAGAACAATTGCTGTATATTTTATTAGATATAAGTCTGAAAATTTCGTTGAACTATCAAAATAATTATGTAGGATCCTCAACTTGATTACTAGAATATCAAAATTTTGTGTAGCAGTGCACATCATGCTTGAGTTTCCTAATTTTGTTGATGGTTTAACAAAATTATTTTCAAATCTATATTTCAGTATCTGCCATGTATTCAGCTCAATATCTGTATTTATTTAGCTGCTAAATTTATAGAGGTACTTCAGCTAAACCATTCTTTCCGTATAAGTTTTTGTTCCATGAAAACTTTATTTTGGAATTTTAAACTCTAAATCTTTTGAAATGGACTTTCACACTAAAGAGTCCAAAAATGGTTTAATTTTCAATCTTTAAGAGTAAGATTTCACTCTTCAGAGTGAGATTCACTCTAAAAGTTTTAAAGAGAAGGGATGTAGATAATATAATTATCATTTAAGCATTAATTATAGAAATCTTTTTTTAAAATCCAAAATTCAATTGCTAATAGAATTATTTTTGTATCTAATTTTCAAGCTAGTGATGACACTAGCTTGATAACGAAGCAACATGAGCTATAATTAAAGAATGTAATAAGAGTATATAGTTTATTTTATTTGAAGTTTTTTCAACTTTTTTAATGAAAGATATAAATATAATCTAAGATATTCTAGATCGTCTTATTTGTCTTGTATTTTCCGATACACCAATCTTTCTGGAAATTTCCTACTTGGTGATATTTTATATCGAGAGTGTCGTGATTCAATTTAAAATGGTTAAATCAATTAACTTTCGTATCGTTTGAGATTTCAATCAGTATTACTTCAATTTTTATCTGCAGAATTCAATTTATGTCGTAGCTTATCTCTTGGGCTATTCAAGATACTCGAGAAAAACTATTGCGTTGTGAAAAATCACAGCGATTGGAAAATACTCGAGGAAATATATTATCCACGGGGATATAAAAGTCACACGTTTCGGAAGAATGGAATGGGAATTATTGCCGCTACAATTTCTCATGCGATCGAACACTTCGTCAATGGGGAATACGGTCGGCCATGCGATCGGCACTATCATTAAAATGCAACAGTGTGTTCGAATCCGATTGCGGACAGTGCGCCACGTCGTCGGCGATAAAATGCTCGAAATTCCTGACTCATTAAACGAGCGCGACAAACAAGCGGTACTCGATGCGTCGTCCAGATCTGAATTCGAACCGGAACGTTGAAAGCTTGTCGAGGTCGACTGGGATTGTTTGGCGATCGCAAACACCGCGCTAAAATATGAACGATACCGGAGCCGTGAATTGTCGACGGTGACGGGATAGCGGCGAGTTCTGTCATCGATTCTGGAAGCGAGCCGCGGCACGATGGCGCGAGAGAAACGACCCGGATCGCTCGACAGATTGAACCGACGCGACGCGACGTGGCGACGTAACCAGTGAAGGCGAAGCGGAAACTTGATGGAAATTCACGAAAAACGCGCCTGCCGATCGATGAGATTGAATTCGTGAACGTACTCGTACGTGCGCGTTACGGATAGTACGGATACGTCGGACGGAATGAAAATTCGAGAGTTACCACTGCGTTCTTTCCTGATGACTGTTTCATCCTCTACCGCGAGAGCCAATTTTCAGGATTTGCAGGAATTCGTACTAGAAATTGTGAAATTTTTGATATTTTATGATCAACGTTGGCTTAACAAAAGTTTTCATAAAGGAAGAAGAATCCAGAAATTTATCATAACGCGACGTTTCATCATATATGAAATAAAAAAAAAAGCAAATTTATCATTCATATATAAACACACAAAAGGCAAACATGCTACTTCAATTCTCAATATATTCTTATTGTATAACAATAATATATGTATAAAAAATATGATGAATATGAAATCAGGATTTAAAAAAATATAGTTTTAAATAATTCAACCGTATAGAATTCTAACTTTAATATGGAATATTTATATTAAAAATTTCTTTTTAAAATAATTCTTTTAAAAGAATTTTACATAAATAAATATTCGAAAAGTTTTGTAAGAATTAATTTCCTTCACTTTTTCTTTAAAATTGATTTGTTCTGTATGTCAAAAAGTTTTAATTATTAATTAATTACATACATAATTGTATTATACATAATTATAATTCGAGTAATAATATTTGCAACAGCATTACGTTTCTTAATGTAAGTTTTAGAATGTAAGTTAAAAAATTCGCCTGTGTCATTGCAAACATCGCTAGAAATGAAAACCGTGAGATTATATACCGTTGCGTTCTTCTCTTATGACTATTTCATTCTCTTTCGCGGCGCGCTGCGCCCAAGTTTGCGAGCTCGACGTTCCTTTGACCCGAAACTTCGAGAAAAGCAGAAATCCTCGAGACCGTGTTCTTCCCGTGAAAATAGAGGATCCTTAGCATACCGAAAGCGGGCATTATTATTTAAGAGCCTGCTCTTCCCGCACGACTCGGATTTGAATATTTCGTTAAGTCTTTCTTTCGACTCCTGCCAGCTTGTGTGCAATGAGGCTCCAAGTTGTTGAAACAGGTTCAGAGAATTGCAAGAGAGAGTGAGAGAGAGAGAGAGAGAGAGAGAGAGAAGCGTGTAATATTTGTATATATTACGTATTTTCTACTTATTCTAATTTCTTGCCGTTTTATTTACTTTCATTTTAATCGTACTGCTTTTTTGTTTCTCATTGATAAGCATACGCCTAAATAATATTAAAATTCTCTTTCTTATCATCTTTTTTCATTTATGTAATAAAGGCATTTCATTTATGTAAATCAGGCATTTAACAGAAAGAAAGAGAGAAGTTAACAAAATTAAAAATTTACGTTTTAATATATGATAAACCCATGTTAAAAACATAGATAACATGTTAAAACATAGATTATACTGTATCTGCAGAAATTTTGTATTATTAAAAAAAATTAATGTTTTCAGATTCGTTTAATATTTAAAAAAGTTATAAAATTGAATATGTACATGCGTTTAAAATGTTAGCAAAATTAATTCCAAATATTACAAAAATATATTCCAACATCAATTCGAGGAAGTACGATTTTATTTAATAAATAACATAAATTATACAGATACGTTTCAATATTTAGGCAATATATTAACCAATTTCAATATATTAATTAAAGATTAATCGCACTGAATTAATTAAAAATGAAGCACTTTGAAACAAAGGATCATTTTCGCATAGTTCGCGATTTGCTAACCCGTCCAATTTAGAGGCGATATCAGTTGCGGCCGTTCTTCGCCGTACGTACCTGCTATTAGGCAGGCAATAAACGTCGGTTGGCAGTACGGAAGCGAGCTATTGAGGCCGTCGTCGGCTTACTAACCGATCGGCCGGTTGGTCGGTCAATCGGTCGGTCTGCGCCTGCAGTCCGCTTGCAGCCGCGATTACACTTTAAGTGTGCATTCGCTCCCTCGCTATAGCTGTTTCAACCACCTCCCCGCTATCCGCAACCAGCATCACTACGTTACTAAACGTCGGGACGTGCCGTCGTCGACGTTAGCATCATCGCCGTTGCATCCATTCTGCGTTCTCGGTCGCAACAATAGTATCAGCGAACGCGAGCGTATGTGTGTAAATGTGGTTACGTCATTTAGGTATGTCGAGAGGAATGCGACCCAATAAAAGGAGAGGAGACAGGGGAGGGGAGGGGAGGGGAGGGGAGAGAGAGAGAGAGAACAAGATTGTTGAAAATTCCAACGAGAAAGAGAAAAAGGAGAATCAACGAGTGTTTCCATCTTCCACGTTGGGAAAAGAGGAGAGAGAGAAAACACAATCTCTATACACCCCCGCGTGGACCTACCTCAACTCTTCAATCCCTTCAACTACCATTCCCTTTCATTCGTTGTCTCTTTTCATTCTCTCGTTCTCACTTCCACCTAGCTGCGCAGTATAAATAGATGGGTTTGAACGAGACTGTGAAAGCTTGCGGTCTCGTTTCGAATAATTGGATTTGCCACGAACGGGACCGAGAAACGCCGGTAGTTTGTACGCGCGCGACCATACGAAAAGCTGTGTGTACGTATATCTCGGTCGTTTTGCGTGTCTTGCTTTGGTCAACATACACATCCCTTCCTTTCTCTCTCTCTCTCTCTCTATTTCTTTCTACCTTTCATATTTCGCGTCACGCTCTTTTCTCTAATCGTTGAAACGTGGCCGTGTCATGGACAAGCGAGTTATTCACGTTATTCGTGTGCTCGAATAATCGACAATGAGAGAAGAAGGGATAACTACAGAGAGAGAAAGAAAAAGAGAGAGAAAATTGACGTGGGAATTAAAAAGTACGCTAAAGCACGCTGTTGTATTTAGTCGAGAAAGAATTGTTCCGGATTTACGTCGCTGCGAGCTGGTTAAGCCATCAGATGTTAAACGAATTTCTGTCTGTTTTAATCGGTCTCCGCAATGGGAAAATGTAACATAATAACTACAACTTACTTCTTTAGAGCTTTTGAACTTAAATAAAAAAAATGATAATCAAAAGCGATATATTTATATTATTTCACGAGCTTGATGTGATCAATTGTTAACGCAGATTGTTACGCTCCACCATGTTTGCACGATTATTGTACTTTCCGTACAATATTTCCATGGAAACAATAAAGTAGCAAAAGCGTCCTTGTGATTATGAACTAAACTATAACCACTGCAAATGATCGAAATCGTCGTAGTATACAAATTGTTCTTGTTCGTGTTTAAGTTTATTTTAGCATTGAGTAACGATTGTACTTGACAACATTTTCACTTAGAAATATCAGCGAGCTTATATTCGAGCTAACCTGAGAATTAATTCGTGAATCTTGTCAACAATTTGCACAGTTGACATGTACATTCTACAAAGGAAAGCCAACGACTTTAATGAGTATTCGTAATATACCAGAACAATTATACTTACAATTAAAGTCAAAATTATGAGACATTCGAGATGAAAATTCGTCTGAAATTGAAAGATAAATTTCGATAGCCATCCCTTCGCGTTTATTTTCGCGGCTGGAACGATGCCATGCACAATGAATTAATTTCTTAAACAAGGGTAATCGAATTTTTCTGCGCTTGCGTATCTTCCAACATCCAACTTTATTTTCATAAATAATTAATAATACTGAGTGTAATGATTCTCCCCTCTTTTTTTCATTTTTCAATTTCTCTCCTCTTTGTTCTGTGCACCCTAACGACTATTCGACGGACTCGATGAGTCACAACATTCGTTTGCATGCTTGCGTGTTGTGTATCCATCCTCGGGGACACGCGTCGGCAGAAATGTGGAAAGAAAAAAAGGGCGTGCGTATACGTGCAGCTGACTATAACTCCACGAAAGCGAGAACGGTAACGTTATCGTTACGGAGAATCTTGGGAGATTGCGCGGTGGTGCAAAAGTAGTGTCCCTAGGTGACGCATTCGTATTTTTCTCGAGCGCGAAAGTAGATAAATCAACAGACGGAATATAATCTTGAGACTCGATCACAGACGTAACAAAGTGCGAAAGTTGGAAAACGATTTGCTCGAGAACTCAATCGGAAATTCCGTAATGGAGGAAAAAGATTGTCTGAAATTGTTATTAAACTTTTCTGTCGCGAAAGTGGCTATATGAGGTTTATTCTTATTTTACTTCTTATTTCTTGAGATAATCCAGAAAAGCCAGCTATCAACCTCTTCATTCTTATGATAATTAAAATAGGATTGACTAAATTTATTATATATTGTGATTTAGATATAATATCATATATCTCAGTATTATAAATAACATAACACATATTTAATCAATGTTAAATTCTGAGTACGTTTAAATTTTGTAACGTTCGATTCGTATATATAATCACAGAATGAAATTTACTTCATTCAAAATAAAAAATCTGCCACATATACGTTACGATAATATACTCAAAGAAACGTTGCCTGATGTCTCTACTATTACATTTCATCTGCTCTATATCTTTAGAACCTGTATGCGATATTGGATTCGATAAGGATGAAAATGAGGGAAGCTATCAGTCGATGCTATTCCTTCGATCATTCGTTTGCATAATATTTCTGATTGCGACTGATAAGGTCATTACTTCATGGAAGTCGGGCGAAAAGGGATGCGAAAGGAAGGAGATACAGCGGGAATACGAATCAAGATGAGCGATATGACAAAAGGAAAGGAAAAGTTTCACGCGAGAGCTGAACATCCACTTATACTCTTGTCTACACTTATACACTTCACGCGTACGATTCCCACAAATCACAGACGAGTACTTTTATTGTTCGATGCAATACAGCGACAAGAGAAGACACGTGCTCGCGACGTAAAACACTATATATGTCATATAACGAAAATAAACGAGTTTGATATCGAAGCACGTGACTAATTAAAAATCGCAGCTATCAGTTTGCGCGAGAGAGTCGAAGAGAAAAGAGGGAGCTATAGTCGAGCAGTTGATTTGATTAGCTGATAATAATTAATTGCTCGTTACGTCACGAGACATAGTGCAATTAATCACCATCGATGAGCTTTCATTTTTCCTATTTGCATATATTTCTTCTCTTTCTCTTCCTCTTTTCCTTTCTTCCTTTCTTTACTTTCCCTGTTTATTGCATGACCCCTTTTACTTCTTTCTCTTCTGTTTCTGCTTCCTTGATTCCTTCACCAATTAACTTTCTCTTCTCATATGTGTACTTTTTCTTTCCTTTTTAGCTGGGTTGGTTAGCTAGCTGGCCCATGGTCGTACTCTATCATGCGAGGTTCATTAGGTTGGACGTGTCATGACCGCGTGGGTGACCATGTGCCATCAAATTGTGAACACGGTCCACGTACTCTGCTATGCAAAGTATGTTTCAAGAGAGGGACGAATTGAAAAACAGACAATAGGAGAGACAAAGATAAAGAATGCAAGAGAGTGAAAAATAGAGCGTTGAGGCGAGACATCAATGGTTGGGTAGGATAAATAAATAAGCGATGCAACATCGAGAAATGGCAATGAAATACCATTGGCTGGACAAATTGTTATCGACCAAAATCGCAGATAATTGATTCATGGATATAACTGAAATTTCATATTGGCAAGATGTCTTTCTTATTTGTCTGATTAATAAAACGAATTAAATAATTTCTAAAAATTCACTCAAGTCCAAGTATAATGAATTATCTATCATGAATTTAGCAAAAGGTATACCTAATTACACGATGTTACGAAATATATAATATTACAAACTTCATTTTTAGATCTTTTAATTATTGATATTACAAGATGTATAAATTCATGTGGAATTAATTATTAAATGTGTTAAATTCATGTAGAAGATTATCAAATTTAAACTTTATAAATTAATGGTATAAGAACATTTTGTTATATGTTATCTCATAATTTTCTTTTACTACAATGAAAGTTTCAAACATGTAAACTTATCTCTTCCTGGCACAGTCTACGTAAGGATCATCCGTGAAAATTTGCGAGTACAGATGAGACGTCAAACTATCGCAACGAACCGCACGAAATCAAAATGTTTGACAACCGCCGTTCCTATCAACGAAGCACGCATACATATGCACGCGCGCTCACATGTATGTGCCTTTACGTGATAGATCTACACGATCACACGCGGGAGAATACGGAAGGGTGCAGATACGCACGAGGATCGAAATGCGAGGGATGAGTCGGCGGCCAATCATCGGCATATGCCACGGTATGGAGTTCATAAGTGACGTGCCAGCGCTGTCGATCCAGGATGGCATACTCGATATATCGGATCCACGGGGTGGCAGTGAGGATCGCTTAATATGCAGAATAGAATTGGGGGACGTATATGGTTCCGATATAGTTCCCGCTCCAGATTGCGAAATGCGCGAAGCATCTTAAACGATTAAATATAATCTACGAGAATTAAGAGGAAAGTCTTTCCTCTCAAAAATATTTAAATCTTATTTTGCATACATGCATGAAGCATAACTTTAATTCTTTAACTAGAAAATTATAATAAATCCTCTTAATTCAAGTAGCGTTGATGCACGTTAGCAAAAAGTTGTTGATTATTTTTAAAATAATATCATTGATTGAAATAAAAGAAATACGTAGTTTAATTGGCACTCCTCGTGAAAATTCGGAATTTATCGTAATCACTTTCAGCTACAACTAATTATTCTCGATTGAGTACTCTCACTTTATAATGCAAATGAACAATTGTGTATTCAATTGGAATTGCGTCTATACATAATAATAATATTAAGCAATATTAAATGAAATGAAATGAGAAATGTTCAACACAAATGAGCAGGCTATATTTGATCAAGGCGGATCTTAATGCCTTAAGATAAATATGGTCCTAGCTTCATTCATTTTGTGTTAAATAATATTAAACTTATTATTATTCGAATGCAAAGTTTAGAATCAAATTTGATAACTTAGTGCATTAAAAATTGCACATAAAGTTCCATAAAATAAAATAATATCTAATAGAAATGGGCTCGCACTGTATCATCTGCGCGAGAAATAATAAATATTTCCCGATTTATCTCCTTCTGAGAGACAGTCACACAACTTATCTTTGTGTCTGTGTTTACCGTCGGGAGACCACGTCAGACCGCGAGAGCCAGAGGTAAAATGTTTTATATTTAGTCGGCGCCCTAGAGACTAGGGATGCTAGAGTTGCGCAATCGCATACGTATATGCACCTACATGCGATGCGACGGAGGGAGCAAGAAACAAAGAGATAGAGAGAAAACGGTGTAGGTGGAAACTACCAGGCAGACAGAGAAAACACCAAAAGATACGGCCGACCACGGTATTCTCGGAATACTAATGCCCGCGCCGATCCCGTGGGTGCTGTTCCCGTGGCATATTGCCGATCGTGAGGAATCTACGAAGTGTGTAACTCCCTCTTCCCGTCGAGAGAAGGAACACCGTCATTCTGGATTCGCGAATGATAACGAGCTCGGCATTACAATTCACATAACGTAGACGTGTTCGCGAGGAAGATATTACGTTCCTTCGCGCACCATCGCCAGAGGTTGGTATGCGAAACGGGCCACGAAAAAATCACGCGGGTGCCTGAAGATCTCAAAGATGCCATAAAGGCAGCGCCTAATATCGGCAAACTAAAGTCGGAATTCATTACGACGGGGAATAAACGCCGTTCGCGATGAGATTATCGATCCAGTCGAATTAATTGTTTGCGGCAAATTGAGGAGTATACAGAAAGAGGGAATAATTACGATGAACGTAAGAACAATAAACTATTTGTGAATGAAAAAGGGATTATTATTTAATAATTTGTGCAATTAATTATTTATGCATCGCAATTTCAGAGAAATTCAATTATGATAACTTACCGTGTCTAGAAGAATAATTATAATTAATTTACTTTAATGCAGAAATTATCACTCATGTTTTATATGAACATATACTTATGACAAACATGCGTTGCAACACGAAATCGATGATGATGCGATATCGATACTATACGCATTTAATTCTTCCGGCTTAAGCAAAGTGCAAATTTGCATAACGAATGTCGTATCAATTGTATACGAGCGAATAATTATACACGAGCACATTTAAATGGCTTAATCTCGCAAGGCATGCATTACACGAGTGTAAGTTAATACTACTGATTCGCCTGGTGGTTTCAGCACCACTTAGACTATGTTGACAAAGGTCGCCTGTGTAAATTACTTACGTCTCACAGGAATCGCAAATGCATCGGTAACACATTTATCTATGCGACTACATAAAATTCATGTAAAATGGATAGAATCCCATATGCAAATAATTCTCATAAGCCATATAAATCATTCTATGCATTCTCAATGAATCATAAGGCTTCTGCTTTCTCTCAAATAAACTCGATTTTCACAACCATCGAAGCAATAGTCTATTTCGATTAACGCACATAGGTGTTTAAATGAAAATAAACTCTATGAAGAAAAATAGTTTTAAATTTTGTGATTTACATGCTCACTTTATAAAAATATAAAAAAAACTAATATTTAAAGAATATAATAAATAATAATATATAATATAGTCCTTATAGCTTCCAGAGCGAGCTAAAAGATTTTTTAGGCGAGTGTATAAAGGCACATAATAGTACATAAAATGTGTACAATTTTATTTATCTAATAATTATATTTGAGCATAATAAGCAATTTGTATCGTTAATAAAGCCGCGACATACATCATTTTGAATAGACACGCTTAATTGTGATACAACAATTGCATTTACAGTCTGATGTAAGGAATTTTCGCGGTTCTCTCTTTACATCGCGTCTAATTCGTGTTCTCGTTCAAGGCTCATTAAGAGATTACCGTGAAGTATATTCGAACATGAAAGTACAGCCTATGAGGGGCTTAGTTGGCAATACGCTTTTAATTATCGCTAAAACCGCAGTTATCGCCTCGTTGTTGAAATTACTTTATAGTGACTTAACATGTTCATTCGCTAATACTCGCTTTCAGTGATGTGGAGTTAAGAATTTGATTTAATTTATAATATCTCGTTACTGTGCTTTCTTAATGTTAAGATATTATTAATACATTTTACATATTAACAGTAATTTTAATTGATATAAAAAAGAAAAATTATTCATAAATTTAATTGTAAATTGATATTAGATTAAATATACAATGTAAATAAAAATAAAGAAAATAATATCAGATTAATTACATAATTTTTCATGTTATTTTTCTAAATGAGATAGAAGAATTATTAACTAAGTTTCAGAATGGAACTTTTACTTTAATTTTACTCTTAGTTTAATTAACTTCTTGCAGATTAAATATAAGTTTTAATAAAATTAAGTTGAGCTTATTAACCTTTAAACGATATCCCAGCTTTCTTTTTTCTATCAATGTTTTTCTAACTCTTTTTCAATGTTTTTTCAATGCTTTTCTCATTGCTCATAATTTTTTTTATTAATAAGAATACATATATATTTGTTTGGTAGCATTATATTTCTTAATATTTAGCGTTTCGATTAAAAACATTTTTTTTTTTCATACAATAATTTCTATGAAAATGATAAGCAACTAAATTGACTAATCATGCCATACCACAGTGTATTATTCCCAAAGAATTTAGGATTAATGGTAAATTTCATTTATTGAATATAATATTTATGAACATGTCTTTACAGTGAATACAAAATAAGAGCAGAAGGTTATTGAGAATTCATTTGCAATATTAAATTCTACAGTACAGTTGCATAGCAAACTGCATTGAACGTATGCTATGCATATGTTCAATGTGGCTATAATGGCGCCTTCAAGAACACGGAAGTAGTAAACGCGATCTCAAAATGTGTCTTAAGTTGTACGTCGTAAACAGAGACGGCTTTGCATATTTCGCGAAGGCAATACAAACAAAACATACGTTCTAAAATGTTTATATGTCTTTAAACCATATGCTATTTTAATCACAAAAGCGAATTGATATTAGTTAATATCATGTAAAGTTTTAAAAGAATAGGTACGGTTTTACAGATAGGAGCAATAACATGTAGTAATTATATAACAAAAATAATTATTATGAGTTATAAATAAGAAAATCACACATCTATACAGTTTGTGATGTAAACTTTATAGGACAGGAAAAAATCTATACAATTATAATATATTTTAATTAATATTTTAATTTTTAAAGTTTTATTATTAAACGTTTATATAATTTAAATAAATTATATAAATGTTCATATTTAAAATGCGATTTAATATCAAAAGAAAGAATTTTTTTAAATCAGTTAAGATTAGTAAACTTAATATATGTCATTTATTTCCAAGATCTGTTAAATTAGATCTGTTAAATTAGATAAGAATCAATACAAGGCGTTTTATGAAACGATTTTTATAACTATCTTACTCTGTTGAAAAAGTAATGCGCTCGGCGATGAGCATAGATCACAGAATTTCATGGATATAACGTGCCTTCATCAGTGATTCCTTCACGATGTCCCAGTGCCGTCTGCAGATGAAATACCGGGGCAGTAGGAATGCACGGAAACGAGCAAGGCGATATCCTGATAAAATCAGTAAAGGGGGTGAGAAGAAGAATAAGGGCACTTCGCTCTAGTGCAAGGAATAAGAGACCAAAGCAGGCGAGAAAGAATCAGAAACACAGGACCAAAAGAGTTGGAGGGTTGCTTGAGAGAGCATGAACGATGGAAGAGCGAGAGAGCTTACGAGGAACCTTGGCAGTTAGCCAAGTCGCTCGGGCCCGTGCCGGGTGAAAATTATTCGAGATATGAATTTACGGGCGGTGCAGGGTTGCAAAGCGAAAGAAGTACGGTGGAAGAGAGATGGGGTGAGAGGGTGCAGCGGATAGCGGTCGAGTCTCCGAGTTGCCAGATAAGGCAAGAGTCGTGGTCGGACTTAATAAACTTAGAAACCCGAGCGGCGAGCCAGCCTAGCCCATTCGAAATTCCACCCCCGAACTCGTCGCCACAGCCCTGCATCCTGCACCCTCGTCTTATAGTCTGCGGCCTGACAACTCTCTCACGACTCTCAAATTATCCTAGCGTCGTGTTCTGCAGGCCACGTTTTTCCAAGAACCGCAAAATTATTTTGATACTGTATCTTTTCCTTTTCTCTTTTCAGGAATCGATCTTTTTCAACAATTGCTAAATATGGAACAATGAAAATCGCTAATTACTCATAAAGACGCGATCCGACTAATATTGATTCTTTTACGAGGTTGAAAAATTTCTGTAGGAAGAATATCACTATCGATCGAAACGAGATGTTATAAGGATTGTTATTAAGAATTAATATTAATATATTTTTAATTTCTTAAAATAAAGTTATGTCGAAATATTTTATGAATGTATTTACGAGATCAAAACAGATGAATAAGAAAAAAACAACAAGAATCTTAAAGATAAACGAGAGATCGTATAGAAGACAAACTCGCTTTTAAAGCGAATTTTAGATGGATATACCTAAAACTTCACTTTTTAAAGAAATGATAAAATGGAGATTAATAAATGCATAGCAAAATTTATAATCCAAAGAAGATTGAGTACGTGTCTACTTTAAAAAATAAAAAAAGTTATACTCTCATCATCTAAATTAACTCTTCTTTAGGTAATTCAAATTTACTGGATTCTTAATCAAATTTGAATTAAAATTATTTTACAAAATATTTCTCTAGTTTTATTACGCGTTAATTTCAATTTACATATACAATAAAAATACAATAAAAATTGCATTTATATATTGTAGATAAAAAGATAAAGATAATATTTATACCTCCATGTATATGAAAAATGGATCGTTTAATAGGAATTAAGTACTTAATTCCAGAAAATAATCCATTATTATTCGCAATATCGTTACATGATGAACTGTCTTACAATTTAAAAATTGGACATCGTCTTCCGACTGCGCGAACTACCCACGGGCATTTATCCGAACGAGAACGCACACCGCCTCCTAAAATCTTAATGAGGGCTTGTCTGCTGTCGAGTAGAACGTCAGCCGGAAGAGCCCGTATTCCCGGAAATTAAGGAAGTCCCCCAAACGTCGCGTATCACGAGTTAAGTAACTTCTTGAGCGCACCAGAACCTGCACACCGACATTCATATAAACGCATGCCATAAACGGGAACGGACAGTAAACGTAGGTCCGGATACTACTTACGTTTCTGAAAATTTAAACTCACATTTAAATTACACCTCCGTCGTCGTGCTTGATCGTAATACTTGGCTCTACTTTAAATTTTTAATATGTGTCATGCCACTACAGTGTGATATAAAAAAAAAAACCAAGTGCTGTGAGATTAATAAAAAATTGAGGATGACTAGTATAATTTTTCAAAAAAAGCACTCGGTGACATTAAAATTTAAGACAATATATGTAATACAACAATAATTTTTTAATTAATTTTTATGAATAAATATTTTACGTGTTTTTTTGCAGAGAATAATGTTCATTTTCCGAAAATAATACATTAAGATTGATTCCAGATATATATATATTCATGTATTCATGTATTCATCATTATACGACGGCACAAAGAACTTATCATCAACGAATAACATTGCGGTAGCATTGATGAAAGAAAGGACGGATTGAAATATCAAGGTTTGATTCAGACAGTTTGTACTTTGTTCGAGAGAAGCAGAACTTAGAAGGGACGGGTAATGAAGTATGCATGCTTCGTACGATTGGAGCGGCGCGTTTGCATTCAAGCAACGCGTCGGAGCGTCGCGTCGCGTCGTGCGCACCCGGGAGCTGATCAAAGTTTTCTCGATATGCCGGAATTAGTTATTTATACGACGAAGAAACGAGGAATGACGAAAACAGGCTAGACTGCCTTCGACTTTTGATGTAAAACATTTCTTCCATATCTGTTGAATTTCGCTGAGAGATAAATAGAAACGCGAGGGAATGAAATGGAAATCACAAGCACGAAATAAATGATTGAATATAATATAGATAATCAATTAACTAATATCATATATATATATATATATTATACACAAATATTACACAGTTCCTATATTTTATAATTAATATTGAATCTAAAAACTACATATATAGAAAATATATGAGAAAATATTTCTAGTTGGCAAGAAAAAAGATATCTATCAAATAAACTATGTAAACTATCAAATAAACTATGTAAACTACCTACAATAATATTTTGTAAACGGATATTCGTCAAGAGTTATTTTATTAAACAAATTATATAAATGCAAAATATTAAAGTAAATTTCTCAACAGAAAAGTTTTAATAATTAAAACAGCATAGATATTGTCTATCTGTGATACTGGTTTACGGAAATTCATAAATGTTTCCCATGAGATCTTCAAATTCGTATGCTCGAAAATTTCAGTAGTTTCAACCTGAATAGGAACCGGCAGGACGCTGTTACGAGAAAGAGGCAGTCAGTGAGTTTTAGGGTTTCGCGATATTATTGCCACGTGCCGTTTTCACTCGCTCCAGTGATGAAATGAGAGGAAAAACGAGAAATATCGTGGAATAGACTATGAGGAGGATAAAGAGAGAGAGAAACAGAGAATGCGCGAGAATCGCGTGACATTGTTTTACGTTACTTTGTTATGCGTTCTCCGTTCACCGGCGTAAAGAAGAGTAGGTCCACCACACTGGCAACCTACATCGGGTACAATGACGCCATTCGGCTGACGCTTGCACGTGCAATTGGAAAACGGGCCGAACAATGGCCGATAAAAACACCTTCGCGCGCGAGCGTTATCACGAGGGACATGCACCTGCAAGCCGAGAAAGCGAAAAGGGAAGAGGACGACGCGGCAGGACGCGGTCATGAAAGAAATGCGATTTCCAACCGTCATTTTTCGCGCTTGGGGTGATATTTTGAAGATGAAACATATATTTTCATGAAAAAACATGGATGTTTTAAAGTGTCAACTGAAAATCGTCATCATTAAATAGCCAGGAAGAAAACGTTCGTTACATTCATTTATGCGTTACGTCGTGTTGCATTGCATTGCGTTGAATTGCGTTGAATTGCGTAACGTTGCGTTGCCTTATACGCGAGAGAGTCCGATTGCTCGTACAGGTGTTTAGTTTTGTTAGGGATGAGTGATATCAAAAAATCAAGCGCGAATAATTCAATTAAATGGAAATGCTTCGCAAAATGTTATACTTGGACATAAATTTATTATGAGTTGCCTAATAGGAGGAGATGAATCAGGGAAAAGTACTACGTTTTACAAAAATTAATTATACGATATTTCGACTACGATTGAAACACTCTCTCTCTCGTTAAAAGCTCTACAAATAAATTATTTAAAAATGAAAAGTCGAAGTATTTATAATCCAGCTAAACAAAAGTATTCAAACGCGAATTAAAATATTAACTCTTATTATTACAAATTAATAATTTTACTATGTATACACAAATCGTAATAATATAATCTACAAAAATATAAAAACATGATATATTTTATATCAATTATTCTAATTATTATTGTTTGATGAAGAATCATATTTTGACGTTATAACGTAGAAAATATAAATAAAAAATACAATTATCGAGTAAAATTGATCTTTACTAATCAAATTTAATTATTGATGGGATATTTTTGTAATATTTCATTAGTTTTAATTAATAATATTTATTTAGCTTTTTAATTAATAATATTATTTATTAATACTAGTACTAATAGAATTAGCTATTTTGTTTCCTTCAATTGGCAGAGTTGCTAGGTGAGCGAATAAAAGAAATTCCAGCACGCAAAGGAAAATAAATAAAAATATGAGGAAGGATTAAACATGTCAAAAGCAGTGTTCACAAAAAGCCGCAATGCATCGCGTGTATCACAGACTACAATATTAAGTCGAGTATTAAGCTGTTCACGAAAAAAGGGCTAAAATCAAGCGATTATGCTTGTTCCGAGAACTCAAAATGGCATAGAAAATTTTCATAGAAGAGCGGATGATACACGTGCGTTGAAACTTTCTTTCAAAACCACTCACCTGAATATCGAAAACAATTTCAATTTGAAAAGTTTAAATATCTTTAGGAGAAGAGAGAAGAGACAGTATTTCTCGAGAGAAAGAGATCACGATGAGATGAAAGAGCGAAGGAAACAACTGCGAACGAAGAACGCAGAACTCGATTAAGAACGATGATGGGACGAGAGAGAGGAAAAGAGGTGATGGAAAGCTCGTCGCTTTGAGCAAGTGGTTGGTATTTCGAATTTCCCTTTAATTTCAAGTATAAGGACGCTGTCCCTGCTGCCTTGCCGTAGAATTCGCGACTCTCTCAAAGCAACCCCTCTCTTTCAAAGCGCCCAAGACTCTTGCGCCCTCGATTCATCCGACCGAACCTTCAACGCTTCGGTCCCTACACTTGCCTCGTCGCTTATCGTCGACGTTGGTCGAATTCGCGAATTGATCTTTCGGAGAGAAACAGTCGGCGTCGTAAACCTCCGGAGTTCTCTCTCGCGTCGCTCGAGATTGCCACCCCTCGCAGCTGTCTACCCTCGCTGAGAATGCATTTTCGGGGAAAAAGGGCGCGATATGCGGCATGTCGTGGAATATTGAAACGAGATATTTCTGAGAGACGACGGCGAGACGCTCACGCACGTATTTTCTTAAATATATCGTTCTGCACGTCGATGTGTTTCCCCACAAAGAACGATGTATTTCCTCACGCGCGATCAAATTTCTGATCCGCGCGCGATCGCGTTTACCATCGATGAAGAAAGTAATAAAAACGAGACGAAAATATTATTCAAATTGTGATTGTAATAATCCACGGAATATAAAATGTATTATTAGAATTTGAAAAAATACATTCATCTCGACCCAATTCGAAATATATAGAGACCATTTCGAAAAGTGCAGAGGTCAGAGATGAAATATCGTTTTACACGGATCAATCGAAATGACAGTTTTACTTCGACACCATTTCCATTTGCAATATTTTCTATTTCGAGTCGATGTACTATTATTACGCGATCAATACAAACCAAATCTTTTTTTTACGATAGAAAAGAAATCTCCTAATTTCAAGTAACAATAATTATTTTAAAATTACTTCGTTCATATTCATGACGTTTACAAAAAGAAATTTATCTCTCTATCTATAATAATTCTACAAAATTTGATATAAATGCATTAGTTATAATTAAAAGATCACAAAAAATTCAAACAGTAAAAAATTATATTATTTATTCTAATTTATAATGATTGTGGTATATAATCAAACGATTGATTGTAATGATTGAATAACTTAATATTTTACTGGTATTGAAACTAGTTAATGAAAGAAATTATTTGACATTGTTCCAACATGACAATCATTTTCAAAGCTTCGTGGTATTTTCGCGGTACTCAATATTGAAGAAACCACGCTTGGAATCCTGTGGTGACGTCAGCAATTAAATGTAGCTACGTTCTACAAAGTTCAACACGAGCTACACGCCGAGCGTCCTAGTGCTTACGAGTCGCGACGCCAAAACTTTCGACAGAACTTTAGGTTGCCCACGTCTCGCGAAAGTTGGACCGCTGCATCTGACGAGAACTTATTGTCGGCTCGTAACTGCATCCGGTATCACGATGGCGCGACGGCGACGACACCAAGCCGCGAGATCACCACGACGTATCATTCAAACTTTGCGTACTAATTGTATGTGAATTCGCAAAAAGGCGACGGAAAGAAAGTCCAAGCGATAAATACAAGAAACGTAAACAACAAAAGCAAGGATAGATAAAAATGATAAAAATTTCATGTCTTTTCAATCATTAGATTTATATTGCTAACCGCAAATAACTGCAGTGATTTCATTTTTTAATTACTAATAGTTTACTTTTTATTTACTTGGGAAGATGTCTTTATCTGTATAATTTCTTGAATTTTTAAACTCGTGAACTCAACGAAGTTAAAAGTTATTACATAGTAAAATGTATACTCGCAGAAGACCGGAATACAGAGAGCATGATTTCTGAAAATACGCAATACATGAATAAGGTGTTAACAAAGAACTAGGTGTTTAAAGATGTATATTATTTTATATAATTTTCGCCTTTGTCATTCGTGTAAATTGAATCGTTTCTTTATTACCTTTAATAATGTCAGATAAATTATGGAATCATTATTTTTAAAGGTATATGTAATAAAAAAAAAGTACAAAAAATATATAAATAAAGTAACAATTTAATTATCTATTGATAACTTTATCTCATATATATTGTAATCATATGATTACATAATATACATAAAATATTATTAAAGATTCAGATACATTTTTAAATCGCAAATTCTGCTGACATTTCTCACTAAATCTACTTTAATTAATGTTGTTATAATTCTTTTATTGATTTAACTCATTTAATATCAAATCAACATCAAAATACTTTAGAAATGCATTCTTTAAGAGATAACGGAAAACATGTATAAAGCGAATCGGAAGGAGATTGGGAATGATTTCGATAGCGGAAACTCGGTGAAATTGTCGCGCCATATTCCATGGATCACGTAATCGCCGTCCGCGTTTAATTAACTTCTAGTAACTACGATCTCGCCTTTTCCTCTGACCCCGGCCTTCAGCTTCTCTGCTCGGTCCAGAGAAAATAATTGCCAGCCGTAATTACGGACTTTTCCTCCTCGCTTCCCTCCTCGTTCTTGTCTCTGCTATCTATCCTCTCGCCATTCTTTCTCCCACGTCCTCTCTAATTCAGTCTGTTTAACGGGACTTTTCATCGCGATGTAACCGATTGTAATGAATTTCCGCCAAATGCATTTTTAAGTTCCTCCATTTTCCGGCGCTTTTAAAACGTCCTTGATAAGCGAGATGTATTCGTTGTGTTTCACATTTATACGTTCATTAAATCTCCAGCTATTCACATAAATTAATCTCTCACTCAAACGTTGTAGCAATTTTTTTCACACAAAATAATTTAATCGCATTTTTTAAATAATATTAAAAGATCAATACATAATATATAATAATAAAATATATATAGTTGCTTCTCTATTTTTAAGCAATATTAATTGAATTATAATTTCTCTGTAATTTTATATAATATTTTATTTACACAAAACTCAATAAGATATTTCTAATATTACTATTTTTTTTATGAAAGATTCAAAATACAATGCCCGCATCTGTAATAAAAATATAATTCGTATAATAATTTTAAATACTACATTCTTTTTTAATTTCCAATAAAATTCTTGAATACGAAAATGCGCTCTGCTATTCATTAAAAACGTCACGTTTCCGAGTGATCCGCTTGGATCAATGAATGGCGTTACGATGAAAAAGATTTTCCATTATTCTGCGATTTGCGGTCTCAGTGCCGCGTTACAAGTTGGATAATTTCTTTCGAAACGAAGAAAGTTAAATGAGTCTTTTGCGGAACTTCTATGCGAGTCGAAAGTCGAGGGAACGAAGAGGACAGATTTTTCTAGGACACCGCTCCGACTCACGGTCGAATCGAGAGGATAATAATCTTTTTTCTCTCATTTTCCCGACCGCTTTCACTCGATGTCTTTTCTCATCAGAGCCATCTCGAAAGATATGTATTCCATTTATCTCTCGCTCTTTCTCGACTGCTTTGTTTACGTATAGGTATTACATACACGTGGAATAACGAGAGTGAAAGGGCAAAATACCGGAAGCGAGGAATAAGAGGGAGAAATACAAAACAGAGTTTGACAGAGCGTATCGTAAAAAAAGAACTTTAACGAAATTTAAATTTATCTTGCTAAATGACTCGTAAACTGTGCGTGATCGTTACGGGCGAAATCATTTTATGGGAAATTATTTTATGGGAAATTTTAGGATAATGTGTATGACTAGAGATACATTTTTTGGAATAATTAGAACGTATATTGATTGAATAAACCTGCGATTAAATGATAGTTATATATATTCTGGTTATTATACCTATTTTCATTGCAGAGATTAAAAAATTCACAGCACTCTCTTTCTTTAAATATCTATACATTTGTGTTATATTTCATTTATTTGTGATAAATCTCTCTCTCTCTCTCTCTCTCTCTTTCTCTTTCTCTCTCTCTTTCTTTCACGAACAATCTCTTAAGACTTCTTATTTAAAAATAATTTCAATTGGAGTATTCTCATTAAAATTTGATTATACTTTGTATGTATGTGCTATGACATTATTCCATATCTTATTAAGCTAATTAAAGGTTAAACAGAAAAGCTGATCCGTTGACCACAGTACGCGATAATACAATGGTCAGTTATACGAACAGTATCAAACAGAGAGCGAAAGGGAGAGAAGAAGCGATTCCCTCTGGCACTTTTTTAACGTGGCGGTCACGTGTTTCCGCAATTAAACCGAGAACGGAGCCCTTCGACAATGGCCTACAAACACGGCTGTACATATATGTATAGCTCAGTCACATTCGTCAAAGTGCGTGTTTGCGCGTGTATTCGCGATTCGTGTTGGCGACTGAGCACAGTTAAGAGAATAATTAAACGTGAGATAATTCGGCTTTTGCCCCCCGTAAAAAAGTTTGCACGAAATGAGAAATCAACGACAAAGAGTGAACGCAATCGCGAAATGGAGAAGTATATTCTGTTGGATTAATTTTTCGATAAATGTTGAACAATACAGTCATTTTTCTTCGAAAATACTCACTATAAAAAGAATGCGACTATACAAGCATCTTTCATCTTCCTTAAAATACAACAATTTTTTTTTCTCTTCAATTTTAAATGAGCACAACCTAATTGACTTTTTCTGATATATTCGAAAGATTTTCTTCATAGATTGATTGATTTTTCATAAAATAGTAATACAGAGGTCCATGTGATAAGATCGATGATTCCGCAATCGCCATTCTTCGGAGATCACGATTTTAGTAGAATGGCCTTTAATTAACCCGGCTTTAGGGAGTGTAAGCCGGTTATCTCTCTCTTGATCTTGAAGGGTGTAAGTCCCCTGTACTTACTTACTAACTACTTCTCCCTTCATGTGGGGCTGCCGGATGCAGGGCGTGATCATGTGCGTGCGCCTGTCTGAATTTTATCTCTATCAATGTGACGCATACGTTCGTGAATCACGCGCCATGTGACTATATTTATTCGTCATATTTATAAAACACTTTCTGAGAGCTATATATCTCTTGCGATAATAAGACATGCTTTCAAAGCTCCTGATTATCGCGGTGGCCGTGATATTGGATCGTGACATTATAAACGAGAAATGACACGTTGAAATTTCTTACATGCCATTTGTAAATAAAAAAAATTTGGGTAAAATAAAATAATAAGATTACTTTAAAACACTTGTAAAAATGGGCCGAAGTTATCCTTATCTTCCCTTGACAATCAGTAAATAGTTGTAAAAAGCACATAAAGTGAAAAGCCAGTTATTTTTACGTCCATTTTACGACTATTTACTAACAGTCAAAAGAAGTGAGGACAGCTTCAGCCAATTTTTAAAAGTATTTTAAAGCGATCACTCATTATTTTATTTCACCCAAATTCTCTTTATTTATAAATGACATTAAGAAATTTCAACGTTTATGACGTCACGATAAAATATGGCTCGATGATTAATCAGGAGTCTTAAGTGCACAATGTCAAAATAATACTCTAATATTCTTTATACTTTCTTGGATATTATGCAAGAAAAATATGTGATATTCGATTATACGCCGTCGTCTTAATCTTCGTGAAATCGTACCGGAATTCATCCAATTAGCAACGCAAGTATATAGAGTACAGCGATCACGAGCGAAACATTATTACGACAAAATGTTCACTATCTCGAGAAGATAACCAGAACTCGCGGTTGAAAAAAAAAAACGAATATGAACCGCATTAAGATATCCGTAGAATATTCAATGTTTCCTACTACAGCGATGGTATCTTGAGATCGTCACCGTACACGTGTAGGAACTGCGGCTATGTACTAGGAACACGCAAGGAAAGAATACGCGGTCGTGTCGTTGGAAATAAAAGCATGGAATGAAAAAGGTGGAATGGCGATGCGATGTAGGAAATGGAAGAAGACGAAGAGAGCGAGAGAAAGAGGGATCAGGAAGAGGAGCAGTGCGAGAGAGGAAGATCGAATGGACGAGGAGTCAAGGGTGTTATTACTCCTACGGGATGGGTGGCGGAGGAGCGAGCGAGAGTAGACGGATGGCGCCCAAGAGGGTGGTAAGGCTTGGCTACCAAATGGTACGAACATCGTCCAGATGCACGGTACGGCTATACCATCGCGCGCGTGGTATCTCTACCTCCCGCGAGTGCAACGGAGGGATCCGTACCGTATTGTACGCCGCGTTGCCGCCCGACTGCGCACCACTCTCGTTTCACCGAATTACTTCGTTCTGATCGTTCGGTCTGGCGACCGAAAGTTGACCGCACGAGCTGAGAATATCGATCGTCTTCGTCCTCGTCCTGAACGAATACTACGTAACGAGGCCCAAGCGAAGGTGAACGAACGGAAAGGAAGGAAAGGAATACAGTCTCATTGATAATTGAACTTGTCGTATATGGTGAGGTACAAAGTAAAAAAAGGGAAATATGCTTCGTTCCAAAAACAGTGAACACACTGAGCGAACGAATCCTTCGCAAATATATATCCGACGTTGTCGGCGCACTCATGGTGTCCTCATCATCGTTGTCGTTCGGAAACGAGGGACGACGATGGTACGAGAAATCAGCGGGGCGCAAGAAACGCTGACTCGTCCGTCGGATCGTATGGACTACTACGGCGGATCGAACGAGAAACAGAGAAAAAGAGAGTCTATAGGGATGAATGAGCAAAGAAGAGGACACGGGGATGGATAACACGCGCGGAGTGTCTACATCATCGTCGATGAAGTTCATTCGCGGAGAAGTTTCTTGATGCTCTGAGCGCGAGTGAGACGATTACTTGGGATGACCTAGCAAAATGAGCATCGATCTGCAATGTTCGTTACGATTTTAGGGTTACAAGGAGATGCGTCTCAAATTAATGCCCGAACTGATCAAATCGCCATGCCAAATAAAGAAAACCAATCTCTCTAAACCAGAAGAAAAATCTTTTATTTGATGATCGATTAAATAGAACTGATGAATGCATGAGCCTCTAATGTGGAAAAGGAAGAAGTCTCTCCGGTTAGTGGAAAGCAATTAAATGACCGTACGAAGGTAACTCGTCACGTAATTCAGTATGATCAGGATGTAGATAACGCCTACGTCATGCTCGAGCTCCTCCATGCTCGATGCTTATTTCTTCTAGAAACAGGAAGTACGGTAAGCCGTTGCATTTAATGTCGTTCTCACGATGAATCAAAAGAATGTCTTTTAAATCTTCGATTACTATTACCTTCTGAGAGAGAAAGAAATAGAGAAAGAAAAAATACAAATCACACACAGTATTACAACATCGAACAAGAAGCAGCGTTTAAATAGCTATACGTTTTAGAAAATAAATATGTTATCACATGACATTATGTTAATTATTATTATAGAAATATAATTAATATAATAAAAAGTATAATTATAATATTAATATAATAAAAATCAACGCAATCATCCGTTAAATTATTAAATGTCCGTAAGGAATAATCTTTATTTATCAGCAAAATCTTGTTAGTGTGAAAGTTAAGGAGATGAAACTGGCAATAAAATCGATAACATAATATTCCATAAATCTTGTTTGGTCCGTATTTCCTCAGAGAGGCAGTGGCTGTGCCCATCTTGGATACGAAAATTGCAAGGCGCGGATTTCAGGATCGGCTCGCGACAAAGAGTCCTTTGCGGATCTCGCGGGGCCGAATAAAGAAAGAGTAGGATAGCGAGAGAGGAAGATGCGGGCTTTAAGCGAAGGCGTTGCCGTGGAAAATGAAGCTTCCTAGTGAGATTTCCTTCCTCAGATCTTAGTATTGAGAAAGGAGACACAAACGGTCGGATAGCAAGGGCGGATAGAAAGATGTGATAGCAAAGCTATGAGCAAGAGAAGAGAAGTGGTTTGCTCGGTATGTGAGAGCGGGAATCAGGTTGACGATATTAGTCCGATTATACGCCCTCCGATCCACAATTTTCCGAATCACCAGCATCACGCGCGCCATTAGCTCTTCGTGCTTTTTTGCTGCTCGAATAAACGTTTTCATCCCTGCTAAGATGGGGATCCTCACCTCCTTCCTCCCGTTTCTCGTTTCTGCTCGTCTTCGTCCATCACGAACATGATATGTGATCCTACGTTAATGTATGTATTTCCAAACCGCCGTGTGGTCTCGTATATAAAACTGAGACCGTACCATACGACTCAATAAATATTTTTGTTAAAAATATAAAGACTAAAATATAAGGGGAAGTAGAAGTCGGCGCGGTAATCGGTGCGGAAGTACAATAATGGAAATATGTCCATTTTTAATGTAAAGTGTAAAATATAAAAAGTTGGTATAAAATTTTATATTTTATACTTTACATTAAAAATGTACATATAAACATCTCCATACTTGCACACTGATTACCGCGCCGACTCTTACTTCCCCTTATATTAGATGTAGTAAAAAGAAATGCATTATTTTTCCATTCAATTTCATGCAAAAATAATGGATTTCTTTTTACTACATCTAATATTTTAGTCTTTATATTGTTAAACATCAAGGAATTCTTCGATTAATTGTTATTCTTATTATTTTTGTTAAAAATTAAAAGAGAAAGATGTTCTTCAGAGAGAGTTCAAATACTAATAACAATACATTATATTTTCACATTCAACCTATTAATTGTTTATATTAAGTTTTTAGCATCAAATCCACTAATCACTAAATAGAATTAAGAATAAAGCAAATTAGAATTTAGATGATATTAAATAATTCATAATAATTTTTTGTTAAATGTATTTATATATTTCCGCTTATCTCACTAAGCGTTTTCCTCTCGCGTATTGCATGTTATACATAATGCATTATGATCAACTTGTGGAATACACCATTTCTTCACTGTCACGATTTTGCATTAGAATGTTTTGCGGTGCATATTACAGAGTACTGCTTTCCGCGGGACAAATAAGAATTCTTTTTAATTTAATCGCTCGGCGAAGTTGTTACGCTGTGATTCCGACGAAGCTATGTTTGAAGCTGTTTGCAAACGAAACAATCTTCCGATTTCATTGTGCAGTTCGCGCGTTCCCCTCCGGACATATTTTAATTCTACGGAGTGCATCCAAGAGATTAAATTTCGCATGTTAGTCTGGCGTGCGTCGCACGAGTTGCAGAAATTTCTAAACAGAACGGATAGCAAAAGCAAACGCAGCACTCCGAGGCTCCTGAATTCATTTCGAGGGTGTATATATGTATACACGCGCCACAGAAGAAGACATTACCGTGGAGATTACCCCGGGGAGGACGGTCATCGTTGGAATTTTATGCAATGTCAGTGCGAGACGCTCGACCCTTCATCAGCGAGTTCCGTTAGTACGTACCCTACGATCAGTTCACAACCACGGAATGGACCCGATCATTCAAGTTGTCCATAATTCTCTGAAGCTAGCATGCTCATCCATCATCGGTCTATCACATGTAATCGAAATAATGAGCAAGAAAGTTAGTGCTATATATATTATGTAGCCACGTTATATAAAAAGATGTGCCAAAATAAAGTTTCACTTTAAATTTTATATAGAATTAATTTAACACAGATTTATATTTTCAATTTTTTTTCTTTACTAGACCATAAAAGAAAGAGTTATTCAAAGATTCATGGTATACAATATAGATATAGATACATAAAAGATCTGTTCTTTTTGACTGAACTTTTGAACCAATTCATGTTTCTTTTTCTTTTTTTCTCCTGAAGAAAAAAGGAAGATAGACGAACTGGTACAAAAGTTCAGCTATTATAAAAACAGGCCTTTTATTGATGTGTACAGATAATATATACATGTACCTAAAAGATACGGTCTTATATAATGATACTTTCAACTTTTTTACAATCTTCATTTCTCATGTAAGGTCTCTAAATATATCGGAAATGCAATTTTTGTCGAATGTCATCTCAACCGATGTTCTGTCATAGCAAATAGAAGGAGATAAATCGACCGCATGTATTTGGTCTTTTTAGAGACTTCAATCCCCACGCTTCCTATTTATCGATATCCGCAAACAGCTCTGATGCAGTTAATGGCCACAACATCGAGAAATAGCGGGAAATCATTTTAGTGGTGATACGTATTCACGAACGATGTTGCTATCTTTCGCTCAGCATTTCCTGTGATGATGATCTCCATCGAGACTTATCAAGGCAAAAGATAGAGAATTATACACGATTATTTGCCACTATAGACATATGCTACTTTTACTAAATATCTGCTTACCCGATCGAAGAATTAGCGAATTGAGAGGCGACTCGTCTAAATTAACAAGAAATGTTCTCTTGCGAATTATTTATATTGTATAACTTCCATTCGGATTCTGATTATCAATCCGCCATATCATCAAATGAGAATTGTTAATCGATAAAAAGGAATATATAAGCGCATTCTCGATATCGCTATTCGATTATCGGTCAATAACTTGTACTTTGGGTTTCTTGACTAGTCCAATATAACATCTGAACTTTGTTAACACTTATGGCACTACTAAGACTTCCAGAATCACGCTCGTATTTACAGCACCTGGTATTAACGATATAATTTCGAAACTAATTACGATCGGTGAACGAACGAAGAAACGCGAACGGACGGTTCTCTAGAAAATTAAACTACGGCGCGTCGCCTCACCTAATTAAGAAATCCGTCCACATCTTCGCCTTTCAAGATCGAGCGGCGTAACCAAGGTACGATAAGGTGAAAGTCTCAACGGCAGAAAGAGAAAAAGACCGTAAAGGAAGGCCGAAACGGTAAGAACCGTAATTAAATCGGAGCGAAATCCCGCGGAATAATTAATTGGAGAGCTCCTAAAGTATACCAGGCGCGTCGGTGGACGCGTAACGTCGTTAGCCAAGGGCCTTTCGAGGGTCGTAAACCCCGCAGGCGGCCCTTTGGCGATTCAGGCATTCCCCTTTTCATTTTGAAGAGGGGACACGCTAAGAGCGAAATGGAACAAGAAAGGGTGCCAGTTTTGCTCTTCTAGCTCTCCGGAAAACAAAATTATTCCGAACTCGTATCCGGAAACCGTCCAGATTGTTTACTCACCCCTATCATCGCGTTTTGTGTCTTCGTTTTGTGCCATTGTATCGTTAATTTTGTATCTAATATTACTCTCTCTCTCTCTCTCTCTCTCTCTCTCTCTATTATTAAATCAAACGATCATAATAAATACATAACATAAATTATACGAGAAATAATATATTTTACATTTGTATCTGTAAGATATTTAATCTCATATTATTTCTACATTTTTAGATTTTTTTCAGACAAAATGTATATTACAGAATAAATTCAAAATTGGCAGAGCGGAATATCTCCTCATTAATAATTTACTGATCTCGTTTGCAAATTTGTTAGATATAGCTTAACGTTTTATTTAAGCGCTTTAATTATGCGTAGGCACGTAACGATTGAATTCAATAAATGTATTTTCACATATGTAAAATAATTATAAGCTGGAGATATTTGATATTCAATTTAATTTAGCATTTTCGTAATACGTAATATTTATAAAGAAAGAAATTCCATGTGCGTTTTGATTATTATACTCTTCTCTTTCTCATCACAACATTCAACTAAATTATAATAAAATACAAATATAATATGCTGCTGTCAACGAGGATAATTAAAATTCCTTAAATACCGTTTCCACAGATATTACCATATTCCATCCACTTGTCCCTTCAATTAATGTCTATAATTAACTGAGCGTCTGTCTGACCACGAATCTCGACTGCGAAACTGCAATCGAGTGCCTGGACATATTAACCAAGCCGTGAAGCGACACGACGTACTCAGACTGCGTCTCGAAACCGCGGGGTTGTATTCCTCGGAGTATCCCTCGCCGAGAGGGCGACCGCGCCGTTGTCCGTACCCGACTGTTCTCAAGCAGAACGTCACACGCGTGTCGACGAGATTTGTGCGGCTGGCCGGAATGTGAAGCGCTTGTGGTCATTTCGTGAACATCCTATCGTCCTCGCGAAACGAGATTCTTGGCGCGGGTCCAGCTGCTACTAATTAAGGGAGAGAAAAGATAATGCGTTCGCGAAAAGTGATTCTCGTGAATGGTTAATGACCAACGAGTCAGCCCTTTCGACGTCGCTCGTTTCACTGTTTCACTGTCTCATTAAAGACACCGTGATCATTCTCGCCTTCTGCAAGAAGGATTTCCATATTTTCTCTTCTTTGTTTCAATTGGCTATTGTGCATTAATCTCGTCTCTAGTGCTAGGTAACTAAGTGTGATTAATTTATCTTGCAATTGAAGTAAATTTAATAAATGTACTTAATAAGTAAACAACTTTACTATACGTTCCAATGTATAATTTAATTGTGAACGGCATTTTCTCGAAATAATATTAATTGTTATTGCAGAAATACAAATCGAAATAGTTTGAATAGTTAGAAAAATAATCGACTTTTATGCTTTCAAGTTTTAAGAACAAGTATTTATATGTGCATAGCAATTAAAATCGACGATTAAGTACAGTTATTAAAATTCAGATTAATCACGTATTTATTGTTGAAATTTTAATGCCGTAAAATGTTCGCGATTGGAATGTGACGTTACGCCGTAAATTCGTTCTGGTTTGTAATCAGGCGAACCATGAGGATCGCATTCCGTACGTTCTTCATCGTTTCAAAGAAAGGCAGAGGATAGCGTGTCGACCGGTATTTATCCTGGATGCAGATCGCGGTTTGCGGAGTGACCGGTGGTATGCGAAGAAGAGACGATCGCTAGATCTCTGCAGTGCAGAACGATGCGCTGTTTCCTTTCGGTCGGTCCTTACAGTATGTATGCATATTTCGTGCACACAGTGCGGAAAGAAGAGCGAGCTTTAAAAGGAAAATCGCGATCATTTTAAAGACCGCAAAGAGATCAGGACGGAAACACGTAAAGAATGACAATGGACGAAAGAGAAAGAATGAACTACGCGAAGACGGCAGGCGCATATGGATGGACGAGCATACCACTATTTACGATCGTCGCATTGCGGACCAAGTCGCATTTAAAATCGACCCAGTTTTTCGAAGATTCGCTAACGTGAACACCCGCTCCGGACCATGTGCGTCTCCCCCTTGGCGCCTCATCGTAGATTCGCGGGGTTGTTTGCGCGTGCTTCGCAACGCTTCTAAGCTGTGCTACTTTCGGTAAGAGATATGTCGTAGCAGAGCAATATTTGCATTATTTGCTGATTTATGCGAGCGGCGCACGTTACCGATCCTTGACGTCTTTCAGCGTGCATATGAGTTACGGCTATTTCTTATGAAAGCCGTCGTGCAACGGAAATTGATACATCAACGATCAGCATTGCAGATGCTTCCGACGACGCAATGCAGTGCCATGCATTCGAAATCGATCCGCTTTCATTTATCTCGTTACTGCGCATCCGATCTTAGCACAAATAACCATTCTGCGTATCTGCGCGACGCGCATCTTTCATCGATTGTCAATCGTCTAATCTCCTGCACGAATTTACATACAGCCGATTATAATAATCGACGTCTTTGATTTGATCGACGTTGCTATGATGTTCTCGACACACGTATTCAACGAGACTTTCGAGAAAGAAACATACAAAAAAAGAACGCGGCGCATATCTATAGATTGAAATCAATAGCTGAAACAAACGACATCACACTTTTTTAAGAAGCATTCGTGATAATAATTTACGTTAGAAGTACGATGAAAAAGAGCGCATAAAAACACAGTTAAATGAAAAAAACACTTATTATAAGATACGCTTTCGTCGATAATGTGATCCCATTGCAATAATTGCAATCAGATATTTCTGGACTACTTGCAAATAATTAAGAGAGAAACAGCAGCATATTCAATTATACCGACGATATTCTTATCTAATTATCGTCGAAGTAAATAATTTCATAATAATCAAATAATTGAACCTGAACGATTGATCTTTTATGAATTTTCATATGCGATCTATGTTATAAATTTAATCTTGCTAAATTTAATCTTTTAATCGATTAAATTTACTCGCTTATTCATCTTTTCTATTATAAGTAGGTATATAATTTTTTCGATCTCAATGATCGCCGTAGTATTTTATTTACTTAATCACTATAGCAAAAAGTAATATTATTCAAAAAGAAAAGATTAAATATTTTAAAGGAAGAAAAAAAGTCTCATAATCTTCTTACGTTTAATAATGTTACTCGATGCTTTGTTAAAAAAATGTCAAAGTAAAAATCATTCAACATTCATGTTCGTACAAACATTGTTTAAAAAAAAAAATCAACGCAAACTAAATGTTTTCAAACAGGCAAAACATATTTTCACCAGCGGCAAACAATGTACATAGTATCGCAGAAAAAAAGCTATGTTCCATTCAATGATTTTTTTTTGCAATGTGTATGCAATCATAACTTAATGAAACCCGACAGAGAACACCGAACATATTCGAAACCAATCCTGCGGAGTTTCTCATCGCTGGCCCGAACTTTGGCAAGATTTCGAGTCTACATGAATATTGTCTGGGTGTATTACGTGAGCGTCTCCCTTGTTCGCCTCAAGGCGTACTGTCTATACGAAAACATATTCGGGGTTATATACAGATATACTCTTACAATTGCTATAACTTGCATCGTTTCTCATCTGCCACGGAAATCTATCGTCGGCTTTTGGCGTTTGGATTTTCTTTGATTAATATATATACATTAAAAAAGAAACGGATCAATCATAGTGTCAAATATTTTACTATTGCATTCCAACATTTTCCAACTGATCTTTCGAATTCTTAATTTTAAACTATCATGATTATATTCAGACTATATGAATAATTTCTGGAATACGTATTCTCTATAATTAAGCGCGCGTATTCTCATCGTTTAATTTAATTTCCTACTTGAAATTTCTCTCATATGAAACAGATGACCCAATTTCCTGTTCGCTTGACATTCACGATCGTTTTCTTTCTTTTACAATAATGGATAATAATGTATCTATTTATTCCGCATATAATTTCTGCATTTTCCACTATTGGAATAAAATCGTTCATACCAAGAACAGAATGACCATTTCGAATAACTACGGAAAATTACTATGCGACTTGTGCGAAGTTCAACTACGAACGGACGTGGATCATGTACTGTTATGAGCCTTACGCGAGCTTCTATTTTGAGTAAATGTGTCGTTGCCATAGTCATAACCGTTGCCGGTGTCGCTCTTCACTGATGGCATATACATTCACGGATTATTCCGGTAGTAGTAGAGTAGGCACTCTACTCATTCATGCTGGCAACGGATGCTTTATTGGCCCAGATTAGAACATGAATAGAGCAACTGGTAGTAAACCGAGTTCCCGCGAGCTTATTTTCCTCTCTTAACCCTTTTTGAATATGAAGGGTTAAGTGCCTCTTATACCGCGGTAGCACTTTTCCACTGACTATTGATTTGAATTTACAAAGCGTTAATATATCCATTAACCCTTTCGTTATCAAAGCCTTTATCATACATATATTCCATTGTATTGCTTATATATGTAATCGTCATCATTATACATATATATAATGACGATTATACACACACACACATACACATGCGCGCGCGCGCGCGTGTGTATGTGTGTGTGTGTGTTAATGTTTCTATACGAGTTAATATATTTGAGTAAATTTACTTGTGTATTAAAATAAATTTTGAAAGTTGTTAAACATATTTAAATAGTTGCATTTGCTATCCCTATTGCGTATCAGCAAATCGTAATAATAGCTTAGTGATAGAATTCTGAAGCAATCGACTGAATATCTAAATGACGTATTTTTAAAGGATAAAATTATGAAAAAGTTAACGTCTTTAATTACAGTAAGATATTCTATGGCTTGTTGTTTTGAAAATATCTAACAATAGATTCAATCATTATCCATTAACAATGTATTAATCACACGATCAAAATTAGGAATGAAAAATTTTAAGATAATATTTTATAATCTTACATATACGTTTTGTTGAAGATGTATTCAAATATTCTTGGATGTACTGTAGAAATTTTTTACAAGATGCTTACCTGCAACAGAAAGAGAATAAAATATTAATAAAAATATTATGAGAAATTTAAACTTCAAAACTTATTCCGATGTAAAAACAAATACAACAAAATGTTACGTAGTACATTTCACACATGAGTGAAAATATTAACAAGTAGCCAAAAATGTAATAAATAAATATTTGTGCCAAGACATTTTAAAGATATCATAACAATTTAAAAAATTAAGCATAAAAAAAAAAATAAAGAATATAGAAAAATACTTAAACATTTATATTAAATGAAAAGACAAAGGAAATGTCTTTATTGAACACAAATGGAAAACAAATTTAAGATGATGATGGAAGAAACATAGAGAAAGAAAAGACAAGAAGGATATTGTATCGTTTTTCTCGTTTTCTCGTTTTCTTATACTGGCGATGGAGACAAGAGAGAAAGATCAGTGCCAAGAACTAGAATGGTTGGTTTGGATCTGAGATGTATGCTTTCTCTTCTTCTCCCTATCCCCATCGTCGAACTGCAAGTCCTTCCAAGATACTCTCTACCCTCCTCTTATGCCTATGACTGAAACTTCGGCAACGAAACTTTCTTACTGATCTCGAATTGTACCCGCAAGACTTGCCCACGAGAACCATGGACCCTAATGTTCTTAGACGGAATCACAAACGCGCGTGTAACGACTTGTACGAATCAATGCATTCCTTGGCGAAGACTTGGTTATTTCGTAGAGATATTGTAATTAGTTTTCATCATTCAAAGGAAATTATAATGGAAAATGTCACTTATTATTAAACGTGTATCATTTAATAATACTAAAAATAATGAATATTACAAATCAATGCGTTCTGAGGAAATTACGTAAGATCACAAATTTCAAATACGGGATAAGAAAATAAATGTATTTTAAGTCTACAAATATATGATCCTCAGAAAACAGTATTTTAATTCTAAAAATATATGATCCTCAATGTGGACAGATTTTTTTCGACTAAGCTCGTGAAATTAAAAATGTCACGTACAAAAAATAAAATGTTACTATTATTCATAAATCTTTCCAGTATTTGGTAATAAGAATATAATAAGTGCCCAAAATTTATCACAGACATAGATTATGAGAACTTGAGTATACATGGAAACATCCGCATCATATTTCGAAATATGAACACGTTTCACCAAAATTAAAATATTGATAAAAAAAGAAGTTAAATTTTGTTTCACTGTCAACTACTGTAAAAGCTACATAACAATGCTTAATTCCCAAAACATCATATCGTGAGGCCAATCCGTCAAGTTGACGGGAATGTACCTGAAAACTCGTTTAGAATATAAAGCGAATGACTGATGAGAAGATATATAAGTGATGAAGTTATTTCCCAACGTAATTTATAGACGTGTATCTGGTTTGAATGCAACGTTTTATCGTAATACGTGTTATATCAATTCACGACGGGCTCCTGTGCTAGATGATTGGTCCTGGCGCATTCCCGGAACGAGACTTAAAGCGCTCGCTGTATTTGACGATAATCCGATTGCGCGGAAGTAAATCGCGAATTACATGTTTGCGATATAATCATACGCGATATAATCGTATCAAGAGAGAATTATCAGCGTGCGGTGCTGAACGATAATAATAATAATAAATTTCGTTTGTCATACTTGATAACAATTACGTGCCAGTGAATTCGTAGCCGATGCTGTTCAGGGTAATTTGGAATGCGCGAACGCTTCGATTAACACATTGCCGTACGCTCATGTAAACATAGTATACCCACCCGTTACGGGATACTATATTATACTGCAATAGCCTCATAAACCGTAAACAAGTATATAGTTTCTACCTGAGCAGTCGCCGTCATGCGAAATCGTAAATATGTTGTTACACGTAAACCAGTAATATCTCGTTAATTTGTTCGTATATTTCACGAATGTGTTCGCAGAAATATTTTTATTTAAAAAAAAGGGGATTAATTAATTAATAAGAATAAAATCGATCGCAATAATACTTCCACAATCCACAGACGATTATTATTGTCGTATTCCAAAAAATTATCTATTTATAAACTACTCTGTTGAACAAAATTGATAAAATAATTTATACAAATGATTGCTTATGGCATGAAGATTTAACTACTAGTTGCATGCAAGTATCTAAAAAACAAAGCGAAGAAACGGCTGAGCAAATAAAGATGTTATTGCAGTCTTTCAGATCATATCTCGCGGAATGATAACCATAAACCAATCTCCAGATAGCTGAACAAAGAGACAGCAAGATGGTTTCAGAGAAAAAAAATAATATATACGGGAGATGAGGGATGACCACGCAAAGAAGTGGTCCTTTAGCCGCAGATGCAGAGATCGCAATCGCAGCTGGATTCGGAACAATGAAGAAGAGAAATCCAGAATGAGAGACCGGATGACGATAGATTTGAAGGATTCACGGGTATTTTTTCGAAAGAGGATTCCGTCCGGAAAGCAGTCGGGAAAACAAAGGGGAGGCGACGCGACGGTACACCGAAAGTGGAATCAAGAAGAAGAGGAGACGATGGGACCCGAGGAAAACAAGAGAGACAAGAAAAGGCACGTATATCGATTACCGAATCCGATGTCTCGAGCCTCAAACAGGATGGAGGAAAGGAGAACGTTACCAAGAGTACCAACCGAATCTCATTCCTGTCGGGTTGCGAGCAAATCCTTCCACCATCCAACCGAGCTTCTTCGAGTCTTCCTGCCATTGCAGAATCCCTGATTTTCCGCCCGTTTCCGAAAAAAGCGACGACGGCTCCGCTTGTGATTCAGGGATTTGCCGAAAGTCGAATTTGCACGGACATCGCATTGCACCAATGTGACAGAACTGTCGAAACGATGATAGATTCCTTCGCGGGACACGACTGAATTTATTTAAAAATTTGAATTTTTAATAAAAACCAAGACATATATATTATTTGGATACTGGACATAGTGAGCGCGTCGGCAATTCTTAACTCAACCATCAAAACTCATAATATTTAAAATTTAAATTCACATGGATCTAGAAACTAGTTTGCTCGAATATCTTAACATTCTATAAGAAATAAAAAAAACTATTTCTTGTAAAACGTCTGCAATTTATTTATCTCAAATATATGATCTATTGAGAACATATTTGAAACATTACAAGCTACAAAGCGTTAACAAACGCTGGTTAGCCTTCGATTTTTTTCTCGCTCCAATTCTTATGACACTCTTAAAATAGCGCGGTATTTTTTAGGAACGCTCGTTTTGCACATCGACTTTCAATTTGGGTGTTTTTCATTTTAAAAGATTGTCATGCCTTTTCGAATAGATACGCATCCTCTCTTGCCCTTCTGTCGTTGCCATTCTATGCAATCTTATTCGCTCCCTTTCATTCGATAATCTAATATCACGATCGCTTAACAACGGTATATCGCAACACCTCTCTATCAGTCTATTGAGGCATGTTGAATGGATTATCAATGCCATTGAGCAAAACGCTATTTTCAAATAGCAAGTAAATTTACACGGAGAAACAATCTGTTTGCATCTATTTCGGGAATATTTGTTGGTTATTCAACTTAGTGCTGAGTAGATAATGTTTTGACAGATTTATACCAATTAGATTCTACTATTAACTAACTTAAATATAACTCGAACTAAAAAATTTAAGAATCCATCGATAACTTCACATTTTACTTACGTTAATTTTTCACGTTATTTGTCGTTCTGAAATTGTTACTGAAATTGATCCATACGATCACGCAATAATTTATTCACTAATTAATTGAAAACTGCGAAACCCAAAAAATCAGCAAAATTTTGCAAATATTACATTATATTGATTTACATAATCTCTTGATAACGAGTTATTTATAATAATAATTTATTAAAATTGCACCAATCATAGTTCGATTAGACATCAAATATCACATCTACTTTAAGTCAGATATTGAATTAAGATTTCATAAATATACACGTCAATACTATAATTTACATTTATTTTATTATTTATGTGACGCTAATGTAACTGTAGCTTCATCTACACTTTTCCTAAACTATTTATTCATTCATTTTGCGTTTTTATAGATATCGTACAATCAAGATTGAGTCGATTAAATAAAATAAAAATTTATCCTACGCAGACAAAGAGCAATTCCGAGAAAAGAAAAAATGGCTGTGGTCAATAAGATTAAACGCCGGTCCTACGTTAAAAAGCACCACTAATTTGGGAGGCTCTTATACCTTTGGCCTTTTTGCACGAACCGGGCGTTAAAGCGATTATGGCCATGGTAATTCCATGAATTAATTCCTTCCTGACCCATGAGCAGCCCTTTCAATGTAAGCTATACAATCTTCGTTATCTGTTAGGTCGTTAGACCGTCTCTGTGATTTTCCAACAATTCGAATATTGTATAGATAACTCATCAAGTCTGGTATGCTAAATGATCTTATTTCGATTAGCGCTTTGGGCCGAATTATTACTTACGCAATAATTACAACTGCAACATTACATCACTTTCACTCGTAAAACGTTTACAATACGTTATGTATTGTCTGAAGAATAATATTTTACTTCTAATAAATAATTCGTACATACGGACAGCCATCCAGAAATCTCATTAAGATTAAAAAGTTACTCCAGCTTATGCCATTGTTAACAATGTGTTAATTAATGATTAAAGTCACTCTAGTTAAACCAAGTTTTAATCACTTCTATGCAACTAACTGTCACACAAACTTTAAATGTCTTTAACCGAGCTCCGAGCTATTTCGTAAGTAGTTCCCTTATCTTATGAAAATATCTAATACAATAACAAAGTAAATGTCAGAAATATTTGGAGCTTGCGTCACTATCGATCACTCCACTTGTGAATGAGAAACATAACAGACAAGTGAATGAATTCGGATGAATAATAACGTATTTAATCTTTTCGACCGCTGCAATCTGAATAATGCTATTTATGGCATGCCGAAACTGCGAAATGCAGCTGCGCAATGCAAAACAGAGATTACAGGATGCAACATTTTCCCCTTCCTGCGATGATTCGCATTGCCGACAGTCGCATGCCGCTCTAGATGGAATTATTGCATCGCCGCGATTCATAATTTTCTCTTATATGCCAAGCGTATATATATTTATGCCGCCTTTAATGACACCGCCCACCCCTCGTGTGCTTACAGTCACTTAAGTACCCGAGTTAATGGAGTGGAATTAAGGCAAAGGAATAACTCATTCGTACGCATAACGTCGATAGGGGTGCGCTACATCCTCGGACCGACCTTTAATAACTTTATTTCGACGCGAAGGCTTCCCTGCCCCTTTGGTCGCGCTCGATTCGGCCATGTAAAATTCCATGTGCCTATGTGCGTGCGTGCGTGCGTGCGTGCGTGCGTGCGTGCGTGCGTGTGTGTGTGTGTGTGTGTGTGTGTGTGTGTGTGTGTGTGTGTGTGTGTGTGTGTGTGTGTGAACGCACCACGTATTCTTGACAACGGTTAAGTGGATCGATCTTAATTCATCCTCATACCCTTGTGCTTGCGGGAAGAAAATTATGTCCTTCGTTTCCATTCTTTGAAACATTCAAACTCTTTTGGCAATAATACGTACAGAAAAACGCAGCTACTGATGCTCTTCAGGAGTTTTTTCGATTAAAAACAAAGCAATACAACTCTTCAAAAATATTAACATATTTAGAGATTTTACTGGGATTTATATTAACACATGAAAGGACTAATTTCATTCTATATAAAATAACAGTTTGTATAATATTTGCATTTTTTCAAAAACAATATTTATTTCTTTTATTTGAAATATAGTAATTTTTGAAAAATTGTGTTCGTTCCTAAGATCCAATATTTTCCGATGTGTGACGCAAAATCAACCTAAAATAAAAACATTTTAATCTCAACGAGATGTAAAAATAAAGAACATGGAACGGACATGGAATATTTAATCATACTGCTGATGCAAAAGAACGTTTATATAAACAATTTAAAATGTATCATATTTCATCGATATTTATCAGGCAAAGGAAATTGTACCGCTGAAGCAATCGTGATTGAAAAATTTTCATTATTCTACAGTTTCTACCCTCGTTTTACCCTCGCATCGACCATCATACCCAACGAGTTGTCCACTTACAACCTCGGCTTATCTACACGCGCATGCCAGATAGGAACTCGCGGAAGGGTAAGGTTCGCCTGGATTTCCAATTAAACTTTGGCAATTGTCGTACTAATTATCCGCTCTCTGGACATTTTCCAGATTAAATAAACTTTTGGAGAAAGAGGGAGATGTGCGTAAGCGTCATGCAGCCATCCCAAATTTGTTGATGCAATTGATATTAATTACCGGATAACGCTAATGATAATTCATATGCTTCTTGTATTGATAGTTTTAAAGATTTACAAAAAATAATTTTCTTAGTTTTTAAATACCTATATCAATTAATATGTCGTTTTATTTGTAAATAATCATTAACTATTATAGAAATTTTTAATGTGTTTGTCATTAAAATATCTCAATCAATCTATTATAAAAAAATAATGTGATATTTTATGTAAAATTATTCCTATTTTTAATATAAGTAGTCTTCTTTACAACAGTTACGAAAAATGCATGTTATTTCCTTTTTTTTGAACCAGACAATAAATGTAACGCTTTTCGAAGAAATTCTTCTATCGCCGTAATATAGAAGGAGCTTCTAAAGAACAAAGTCGGTAAAATCCGAATCGCGACGTTGAATACAATGTGAGCTGAACAAGACCCTTCGAGAAAATCTTCCGTAGGATGAGTGTCAAGATCGCAAAGGCTACACCAACCTAGTTCTTTTTCGTGCTCCAACAGGTAGGTTAACCACAGTTGACAATACTCGACAATGCAGCGGGAAAATTCGCACTTTCCGCGCCGAGAGTTCGTCCTTCTCCGACCTGCGACTGTTCTGGCACGTTTTTAGCTCCCGGGCTAAGCGCGTATCACCCCATCCTCCATTCCATCAAGGATCTCTTTGTCTTCTTTGTATTCTCGCCTTCGAACAATTCTTTCGATTTCGCCGACGTTTTATCGTTTATCCGCCGTATGATCCAATTAGCTCAGTTTATCTGTACCACTAAAATCGTTATTTCCGTTTTTCACTGTTTCTCACTTCTTTCTCATCCCAACCTTTCGCGCTTTCTATTGTGAATGATTATCTTCAATATTATTTCCATAACTCTATTCTCTATATGAGAAATCTACATTTCATTATTTTTAATTATTTTTATTATTTTTATTATAATATTGTTTATTTCTAATAATGCAGATAGAATTTAATGATTTACAACTTACATATAAATATATTGATATACATTATAATTCATAATTGTAAAAGTTTTAAAGAATGACAATCGAAAGTTTTAAAATAAATAATGTGAGCTTTTTGTTAAAATATATTTCTATTCAATTTCTTCTATTCTTTTGTACTTCATCTTACTGTGAGAGTTGTAAAAATTGCGAGTCTAGGTTTTACGATTTCTGCATTTTCTCGGGACGACCGTTATTCACACACGTTAGACAGTTAAAGGAAATATTCATCGAGATAGATTCCGAGACTTTTCTCGACGTAATTCGATTACGCGAAAAGACAAGTTCTTAGAGGTATCAGAAATTACATTGTACCAGCATCGGAAAGTTGCACTTTCCATCTACAACGTGAAACGAAAAGAATACGCCAAGAAATGTTTAAGACATTTCTTGGGATAATGAGACGGCATGGAAAAAGTTTGCAGCGAACATCAAGAATCCCTATAACAAAGCGAAAAAAGTTATACAAGAGGATTCTTCAATCGGTATGCTATGTAACAGAATTAATATTATTACCTGAATGTCGAACTTTTATTATTCCAGTAGCGGTATCGTAAGTAGCTTCTATATACTGTGTAAAAAGAAAGTTTGTCTACTGTTATCGTTTCTTTTAATATAAAAATTGTTCACAATTGTTTAATTCTCAATTTAAACAACTATTATCTTAGTTGATAATACGAATATTTTATAATTTATAATATAGAATGGGTTAACACAGAACATGATACAATTACGAATATAGTACAATTCTAAACAAAATAAAATTTGAATCCAATTTTCGAGGTTCAAATTTTAGTAACTTTCTCATTGGAGAATATTGAAGGATTGTGAACAAGAAAAATCAAACTTGAATTTCGAAAATTAGATTGAAATCTTATTATATATTTAGAATTCTATTCAAAATTATATCACCTAACTTTACTTTTGATAATACAATATTTTGAATCGCTTGTCTTTAGAGATAAAAAAATTATGTAGCTTTTAGAGAATATGCTACACAAAACATTTTATTATTTTATTGTCTTACACTTATTGTGATAAATACGAAGCGTTTGAATAACTTACAGCAAATATAATATCATACATGTTAATAAAGGGTTATAAAAGTAGATTGTTGTCCGAGTATATGTAGCAAGATAATAAAGATGCATATAGGTCGTTTTATTTATAGACTTCAAGCAATATCACGAATAACTTTACTTCCAAAGCACCTAGTACATAGGACATGGCTCTATTGCCCGACTGTGTGAGAGAAGAGACAGTATTCTCTCGACGACTACCGCGTAGTCAAACAACTCCTCGCCAGGCTTTCTGTATGCCGAATATAAAGTAGCATTCCACTTGTACCTACAGGGTGTCTCAGAATTTGCAATAAACAAGTACATCCCGTCAGTCTCATGAGATATTTTCAAGATCAAAAAGAGACAAATATATAATATTTTTTTCTTTTATGGTAATTTTTTAGAGTGATTTCTTTGGCCTTTCTTTTGTCTGTAGATTTTTTACCTAAAATAATAAAATCTATGTAAAAGAAGTCATTAAATATTTCACGTATATAACAATACATTTTGATTTTATGTATACTATTTTATGTATACGAACAGAAAGAAAACTATAAAATATCTCTCATAAACTTCTATCGGATTATTCTATCAAAAATACCAAGATTCAGGAGATTGAACACCCAATATGTATGATGATACTATCTCTTACAGTTGCTTACAGACATATATCAGAATGTCACTGTATCCATAAAATTCGTGAAAAAGTACATCCAGCTTGTGAACCAAAATTTGTGAAAATGTGAGAAAAGGGGGCGATTCTGTTCGCTCCACTACTTTCTCCGTGCCCTACCGCATTTGGTATTTTAGCACCTCTTCTACTTATTCTCGTGCTACAAACAACCACAGCTCCGCGGCCCAGATGGCGAACGCGTATATTCTCGTTTCCTTTCGGAAAGATGAAAACTACTCGCGGAAAGCTATGGACAAAGACAAATAGAAAATCTTCTACGTGACGGCTATTCTTTGTGCTTTCCCGCATTTTTCTTCGCCTTGCTTCTTTGATGTAAAAATTACATTCTTCTTGTCGTCTACGAAATGGAGTTCAGAAAGCAGTGCTTCCTCGACAGCGTGAAATATTAGCAGATGTCAAAGTAGTATTTCAAAGATGCATTAAGAAATATAATCTTAAAGAAAATACATTAAGAAATAAAGAAATCGCGCGACCAATTCAAATTAACCGGAAACTATAAATCCCTAGATAATATAAATAGATACAATATGTATGAATATAGATGGAGAATAATTAGAGATTCATGAAACTATTTAAATAATTATTCAGCAGGAAACTATACCGATTGTGAGTGTAGTTCTTAATACATCGCGATTTCTTTCACAGCAATTAATATCTGTTGCTGCAAGAAATCGACGCGATAAAAGCAGCAAATGATCGCGGATGAAATAAATGTAACAACCGATGGAAGGTACGCGAAGGACACGATATATTTCCCGACTCTTCCCGCTATTACGCTATTTATATCTCGTTAACCGCTCCTCCAGATCGGTCTTGCTCGATGTAGGGATCATTGCTGAGGCGGATGTGCGCGGTTCTTTCTCGCAAAAAAAAAAGAATTCACGTACAGCATCACAATGATGAAGCGAAAGAGAAATAGAGAAAAAGAAGGCGGGGACGTAAACGCACGAGCGGAAAAGGATTTTAATTCGACAGAGCTACCCGGTTTTCTCGTCCGAAATTTCGCAATTACGGAGCCAGTCTTCCCTCCCTTACTTTCCTACGGCTTGTAAGAGCATCGGTATTCGTTGCTCGAATGGGTTTACCAAAGGAATCAAAGACGAGGCAGGTCGCATTACTACGATGTCCCAGGAAGCGTCCTGCGCAACCGAGGAATAGGAGGAAGGAATATCGCAAACATTTCTGCGGTCAGAACGGGACAGATATATTTGACATATATGAGAGAGAGAGAGAGAGAGAGAGAGAGAGAGAGAGAGAGAGAGAGAAAGAGAAAGAGAGAAGAGAGGGAAAAAGGGATCTCGGTAAACGTGGAGTTGGAGCGTCGGGATCCAGCTCTATCAGAACGGAGGCAGACAGCCTCTCATACGACGGGAAGCGGGACGAAAAGAGACGGCCAAAGAACCGGTTTCATTCAACCGCCATTTAAAAATTCTGGAACCGCGCGCTGCTCTTGGAAAAATAATCAGCGCGCGCGCGGCCAATGCTGAGTTGCGTAACTCTTAGAAAGCGGCTCTCCATCCGCAGACGGGGAGGAATGATCGGCTCGAGCGGGCGAGCGAAGAGAGAACGGGAAGGTGGATAAGGAGACAGAGAGGGAGATCGGCGGGTACGAGCCGCGCGATACCGTAGATGGAACGTCGTAAGCTTGCCTTCGTCTGCAGGGAACAGGCATGAATTTCCTCTGCCTTTGAATGCGTGCGCGCGTATCTGCCTTCGCGACGGGCGTGCCGGTTCCGGTTTCGCCTTTGATAAGCGATATCGATTCCCGATGGGAATGCATCTCTCCTTCACTACTATGACTACAACTCCCCGGATGTAAGAGACGTTCTGTTTTTTTTCTTATTTTCTAGATCCTTTTCTCGTCCCTAAAGGTATGTGCATTTGGATGTAACGAGACGCTGCTCGGTGCGATCATGTTGGAACACAAAAGTTCGTGATAACAGAAAATAGATGCATCTTCAATGACGAGCTAGTCAGCTCGTTAAGAAATGTTATTAAAAAAAAATCATTCAATTTCTTTCTCAAACAAAAATATTCTTCTCCGCTTTTAAAAGAATAAAGAATGTAATTTTAATTTGTATAAAAAACGGACTAAAAAAAAACAGACAAATTTATCGATCAAAAGAACATATTTTTATAAAATTAGTATAAATACTAATGAGTGACTGCTAATTTCAGTAAATAACTTTTCACTTTCATTTAGAATTATACCAAGATTGAAAACAAAATAGTATACCTTAAGTACATTTATAATAAATATACATTTATAATAATTACTTTATATGGCTATATAAATTATAAATAAGTAATGATATATTATCAGTTACTAATAAATATAAAAATTAAATTTATATCTATGATAAGATTCAATTTTGATTTTTTAATCGTAGGCATAATTTCTCAACGTTTAATTCGAAGTAATTTGTTTAACATTAAAGATAGCATAATGCATCTTAATGCGTTCATACTAAATCGCAATTATTTAAAACTTATTCACGTGGAATAATCTGTACTTAAAACCGAAGCTTATAAGATATCTTCGCGATTTAAAAGATAAACGTAACTGAGATAATAGAGTAAGCGAACGAGAAGACGAGAAAAATTTTAACAAGTCACAATTATGCATTCTCGCGGTAAAAGTAAATGCGACGAGAACTCCGATATATTCAACTCTTCACTTCGAAAGGTCGCCGGATATTTTTTACACTCTGCGGTTCAATAATTCTCGATCCGTCGCCGCATAAATAATGAATGTCGGTACGCCGGCGGGGATGTAAATCAAATCGACGACAGGCGTTTCATTTCGAGGTCGATTTGTCTCGCGCCGAGAGCGGGTCGGCGAAACAGACGAAACGTCGCGAATTTCGGGTAATGCCACCGGAAGCACGTGTTCGTGAAATATCGCGGCATGTTACTTCAAACGCCACGACATTTCGAAATGTGCAGCAAGTCGACAACGAGAGAAAGATAGAAAGCAGCCGCTGCGAAATATAAAGTCCACACATCACTTAATATAGTGATAGTGATTTTACAGCCAATAAAATAAATAAATCCGATCGATTATTCTGCCTGAAAAATGCATACAATTTATTCCCAAGTTAAGTTGATCGTTAATCTTTCATCATATACTATTCATTAGCCTATATAACTAGATTAATGAAAAACGATTGACTCAATTTTAGAATGAATTTCATATATAAAAATTAATTTTACGTGGAAATATCTTTTTTCATAATATACTTGTTTCATATTACTTTGACAGAATTCACTTCAACTATATTAATCTGCTAGCAAAGCTTGCAAAATTTAAATATAAAAAAACTAAAATAAATTAAGAGAAAATCCATATTTTATAACCCCTTTCAATTGAATATCTATAAAATTTATTCTATTGTTTTATTACTATATGCTTTATTTTACTTATTTCTTTAACAAATATAAATTTGATATTTTTAAATTCGCAATCAGAAGTACTCGGAAGACTTAATATCCTTTTAAGGTCGAGCTAACGGCACTGGTTGGAAAGGTCACTTGTAAGAAGCGAATCAGACTATTACGCGGTTCGTCCGTTTATATGAAGTTAACGACTGTCTTAAGTGCTCTGCAAAAACGAGACTTGGAGAAATCCTCCTACGTGATACTCCATCCCAGTGAATAGTATTTTACGATGAGATATGAACGAAAGGAATAAGAGCTGAACATAAATACGTATATAAGAATAATAGTAGATATGTAGAATTCAGTAGATTGTAATGTAGTATAAGTTTAATTGATAAACTTAGTTAATTAATAAAGAGCTAAGTACATAGAATATTAAAACACAAGAAATGAAAAGTAAAATGTA
>NW_017259254.1:2129044-2130447 GCF_001594045.1 Atta colombica | reverse complement strand
CAATTCGATAGTCTGATTGTGAAAATTTAAAAAATATTTAAAAAAGTATCTTTCTTAATACTTATATTTCTTATCGATATTTTATTTTCACACACTGTACGTTGACTTCTTACATTTACTTTCTATTTTTATTATAACTTATTCTTATAGTTTATTTTAAGTTATAGTTCCAGAATCAGATATAGTTCTAAGTTCTAACTCTAGATAGAAGTAAATCTATTTATATACTTCTTTTCTCTCTATATAAAATACTTTTTCAAGGGATAGTGGTATTATGGAACATAATAAAATAGGAAAAAAAAGCAAAGAGAAAAGCAAAGAGAGGAAGTAATCAAATTATTATTAACATCATTATTGATGTAATTAATAATTAGTATGATACAAAATATTACATAACAACAAATATGTTAAAGATTATTACTATAAAAATATTTAATATTAAATGTACTAAACTCGTGATGAGAAAGGGACAGTAACAAGGGATCAAAGTATCAGGAGAGAAGAAACGCAGAGAAGAGAGCATTAAAGGGAAAGAGAAAGAGAAAGAGAAAGGAAATGAGAGCGAGAAAGACAATCGACATCCCACGGGTTCGCATTACCATCGGATCGACCATGGTTAAACTCGACATGGCTATTTATAGGCCATGATTAGATACGTATAGTCTGATCGTCACAAGAGAATCCACAAGGGATCCGTGCATCTCCTTTCTCGAAACTTTTGCGAGAGTCACCGAATAAGGATCTTGCGACACGAGTTATTTCTTCTGCCTGATTTCACTTCCTTCGAAATAACTCTTCAAAGCATTCTTACTTTGCTTAATACAGTATTAGAGACTATTTCCTTTCAGTTACAGGCTTCCTCATCAAATTGTATTTGCTTCTTAACAAAGAAAATTTTATCAGACATTATGTATAGTTCACATATCTTTTAATTATTTCAAATAACATTCAGTAGCACTATTACGCTCGAGTAAGATATTTAATTCATGCAATGCATCGATAGGCATTCTAAGGGGAAGGGAAATTCTTATAAACTCACTACTAAGGAGATAATATAGAACGAAGGCTACACTATGCCATGATAAGACGATAATGCTTATTTATTACGTACCGCGGCATATGTTACCGCGTAATTACAACCCGTCTACAAGTTCTCAGAGATAAGACTGCCAGCCTGTTATTTTCTTCTCGTACACCCCATATCGGGTTAATCTAACCCTCGACTGTACTATTCATACAATTTTCATCGCTTATGAAAATTATGCGTAGCTTCATTCTTCGATAACTAAAATTTCTTTATCGCTCGGGTTGTAAAATGTATCGCGATGTTTATAACTAATTGTGAAAGCTTTTCAATAAACCGCTATTTCTAAAATTTTATTAAAATGTCCAAAAGATAACTT
>NW_017259254.1:2121687-2128944 GCF_001594045.1 Atta colombica | reverse complement strand
TATATAAATATATATATAAACACGAATTAAAATAAGAATCTTATACAAAAAAAATCTCTTATACATTACTAGAAATTAATTAATTTCAACAGTAATTTGGAAATTTGATGTGAGATTCAATAAATATGCAATCGAATAAGTTGGCCTGTATTTCTTTGTAAACACAAAAGATTTAAACGGCGATAACAATCTACAGACTAGCCGATTGTCGCGTGACATATAGTCATTGCCTATTCGTTGTTTGAAAATGTAGGAAACTAGGAAGTATTCGCAATGAGCATAGTACGAGCATATATATCGCCTTTGAATATAGATATAAGAGAAACGCAGATGGAACTGCGCCAATAGAAAGAATCACGCGCGAAAAGAGAAACGGCATAGTAAGCAACCGTTAAGAGAGGAAAAGAGGAAGACGAGCGTTATAACGGGAGTTTTTACGACAGCACGGTTTAATTGTCCGTGGATTCTCGCGGTCTCGGCGATCGTTCTATGTCGTCGAGTGTTGCAAAGTTACTCCTGTGCCAAGGCGTGCACAATTCTCTCTCTCTCTTTCTCTCTCTCTCTCTCTCTCTTTCTCTCTCTCTCTCTCTCTCTCTCCCCTCGTCTTGCAGCGCGACGAAATGCGAAATCGTTTCATTATCAGACACGGCCGGGCTCTCGCTTTTGTGACCATCCGACTGCCGAGGAAAAACGTGAGTGGTGAAATTCGTAAGGGCGAGATAGTTAGATAGACACTTAATTATGTTCTGAGCAAAAAATCCGTAAGAACGATACGATCAAAATACGTGATAAATAAAATGGAATTTAGACTGAAGAAAGTTGCAAGAACAACTAACGATTGTTAAAGAACGAATACACAAAATATAAGTTTAATGGAAAATATTGTATTATAATAGCAATATTTGAATACTAAGAATGGATACTAATGGATACTTCAAAAAATTTTAAAGAATGGTTTTTCACATCAATATCATTCCTTCGGAGTGAATTTCATTCCAAAAGAGTAAATCTCACTTTAAAAAGAGTGAAAATCTGCCACTTGAGCAAGAGTGGCCGTATTTTCACTCTTTTTTCAAGATAGGCTAAATTTTCAGTTTCTTCTAGTGAAATTTCACTCCACAAAATTTAGAGAGATAGTTTCTTAATCATTTCATAATTTCTTAATCATTTCAAAATTAGAAATGTTATCTAATAAAATTTACACGAATCTGGTAGATATGCAATAAATAAAATTAATGAGAATTGTAAATTTTCAAAATAAATCAAGAATTTAAATTACCTCTGAGTAGAAATTTGTATTGTATTATAGAATATAGCAACGCGCACAATCAATTTTATTAAAACATTAAATGACACTTTTTATTTCGAGTATTGTAGCACGTGTGCATTTAGGCATTAATTTATATGCACGAGATTATAGAAATTATGATGCTCGAAATCAGATAGCTCGCGCGTTAGAATAGATAAAGCACGCTGAATTGCCTAATTAATCGCTCGCAGAATGCGAATTTCCAGTTGGCGCGGCGATGATGAGCGAGAAAGGGATATTTACGAGTATGTTTCAAGAGTTTATGAGAATAAGTTTTATCCCTCACGCGGAGGCCTAATGGAGCCGTATCGTCGCTCGAGCTTAGGCCCGTCTGCATACTGCATGCTGCGCGTTTTTAGCGCGGGTAATAACTGTCCGAGTTCACGTACTTTAGGACGAACCTCAAGGCACTAAGAACGCTAAAAGGCTCAATGTACATGAATATGTATGCATACGAGCGGTACCGACACTTCCTTCGTTCCTTTGCGGGACGTCAGGGATGCGTAAAACGCACGTCACTGGCAGTAAATGTTTTATTGCGATATCTAAACGCGCCATCTAGATGCACAAATGAAGAGGAAAGTCGAGATGCAAAAAATATGAGAAGAATATCATGTAAATTAAAAATAATATTTAAAAATATAAGAAAATATAAGAAAAAAAATACTAAATTATTAAAAATTCTAAATACAATTTTTAACGTCAACAAAATATTTTCATTCTTGTAATTACTTCATATTGTATAAAACAGGTGTAGAAGCAATATAAAGTTCTCTTATAAATACTGTTAAAAATACAAAATTTTATTACTTAATCTGTTTGAAGAAAAATCCATTTTCGCAATTTCACCCAATAGTGATAGTAGTAGTGGTGATGATGGAGTGTAATGCGGATGGAACGCGTTGAAGGCGCAGAATGAATTCCGATTCTTCTCGAATGCTCTCGATGCGACGGAGGAACGATAGTAGATAGTAGGGAGAGAAAAGGGGGCGGAGAGAGACGAAGGGAGAATAGAATCACGTATCCGATTTCGAAGCGGTGGCCCATGGAGCACTCTTAAAACCGGCCGGTGCAGTCCGCGACGCGGTATGCAGCAGCCGGAATTCGCGGGGTCGTAACCGCGACCTATCGGCGAATATTGGATGCCGTTGCATGCCGCTGCTCACCTCGACATACCAGTCGGGCATACGAAGGAATGCGTGCCCTACTGCGCAATGGAAAGCTTCCCCGTCCAAGGTTAGATGTCGAGGAGTACGTACGTACACGTCCGTACATCTATGGTCACGGTGAATGGGCAGGGAATGGGCTACGTTCTCCGCATTCTGTTTATGCTCGAAAAGCGATACGCGCCCGATCAAAACACGATATGTAAATGAGTCGAGCCCACGGCGGGACGAGGGATGTTTTATTTTATTCCAGAGAAATGCGCGACATCGATCCAATTCGACTAACGAGGGTATCGTAAATGTATAATCTACAAGTAACATTCCATGAGAATAATTGTAATGTGTATCTTGTTACGTAGTTTCCAAATTATTGTAAAAAATTATTATTATTATCGTCATTACGGAATTGTAAACGTAAAATAATGATAATCCAAAAACGGTCTTTCGATTCAATAATATTTTCAGATTATTTATTTTATGATGAAAAATTAATAAATATAGCGATCTTTCTGCTTTTATCACGCAGATTTTACTTTTTGAAATATGTTTGAAAGATTTTACAAGGATATTGATAAAATTTATATTACACACGCGCGCACACACACACACACACACACACACACACACACACACATATGTACAAAATATTAACATGAATTAATTCTTAAATATATCAAAAATACGGTCGCTTTCACGAGCATTAATATCTTTCATACAAACAATCTTCTTTTCATACTTTCTATCTACATTTGCATTTAAGAACAGCGAATCACAAAATTTGTTAATTACATGTAAGTTGATTGCATTTTTCATCGCGAAACATGACTTTTCAGAATAGTGAATTGACCATTATACGCGTCATACCATTAAAAATTCTATTATACAGCGTTGCATCCACATTTAACGAATCGATATAGAGAAAATGCATAGAGTAAATCCGATCCAGGAAAATTGTCGGAACTTGACTTGTAAAATTCTGTCTTTTCACTAAATCAGACAAAATATTGTTTGTAATTTATTGCTATATATGAATATTACCTGTATATATCAGTCTTAAAAATTTTAATTAAACAGATTTTCATTCAAAACTATTAATAATGAAATTAGTAATAAAATTCGAATGGACTTCTCTTGATTAAAAAATTAATCAATATTATAATTTGTAATTAATAAATATTTTTTAACTAGGACAATTCTAATTAACAAAGACGATTTTCATTCACGTAAAGGTGATGCTATTTTAAAAAATCTTTATAAATTCGCAAGATAGATATCTTTTTCGTTAGGTCTGTTTCATTTTAAATTATTCTCATTATTTCAAAATATGTATTGTCTATGATCATCTTACAATCAAAATTTTTACAATTTTTTACACAATTTTAGAAAATTTATCAAGATGATATCTCTCTCTCTCTCTCTCTCCCTCTCCCTCTCCTTCTCCCTTCTCTCTGCGCGCGCAGAGGTGTGTGTGCGTGCGTACGTGCGTGCGAGCGTGCGTGCGTGCGTGTGCGTGTGTGTATCTTACGAATAATAATCTATTAATCTTTTAAGATTTACTTACTTCGATTTTATAGTGAAACTTCCATAGTTCATAGACAAGCTAATTTGTCACTAATATAGGGCGTTTTCCAACAAGAACACAGCATAACACGGTGAATCATTACATCTTCGTTGTTTGCCAATGTTAAACAAAGATGAAATAATTCACTGTGTTACACTGTGTCCTTGCTGGAAAACGCCCATAATAGATCGCAATGGTGCATCTCGGATCTTTCTGTCCTAGATATACTCGCCTGCGGGATTTCCTTGAACCGCAGTGCGCGAACTTTCGCCGGGTACGGGAAGTACCCATTGAAATGCGCAGGAACTCGTCGAAGTGGAAGTCACTTTCGGGACTGCCGAAATAACAGCTCGGCGGACAACGTGCTGAGAATCCTCCGCTTGGCGGAATGGCGTCCGGACGGGCGAGATGCGAATTCGTAATTGACGTAGAAGCGATTTCACTCGATATTCGAGGTCCGGGGCGTTGAGTACGACGCTCGTAAAATAAACGCTTGGTATGACTTCCCGCTGCCAACGGTAATTGCGCCCGTATCTGCGTGTGTTTACGAGCTCCGTAACTTAACCCCGCGAGTAGAAACTACGTGTAGGAAGCAACAAAGGAACAAGAAAGAAAACGAAGAGGTAGGAAGAGAGATTTCGTGCGCAACATAGATTTCATGCATCTTTGCGGGCGTCCTTTTTTTTCTATCTATATATAAGACACGTTTATATTTTCCGCAATCATCGCATGCAAGAATAATAATCATGACACGTTAAATCGTGTTGAATCGAAAAAGTCAGGTCGCGAAATCCTTCACACAGTTCAACACTTGGCTCACGGAAACGAGTTGTTTATTCGATCAGGAATGTATGTAAATTACACGACCGGCTATCTGCCGTATGCGAAAGAGAAGAAAAACACCACGGCACTCATCTCGCGCCACAAAGTTGTTCTTAACGAGCGCGCGAAATCTCTCTTTTTCAGAAGGGGGGGGGGATATCTCGCGTGATCTTGGCAGTATCACACGAGACGGGAAGTAATTAATGCCGCCACCAGTTGCGGTGTCATGGCATGACGTTTTGCGCATCCGCCGCGTCGCGTTGCGTCGCGTCGCGTCGTCGTGGCGAGCATCAAACACATGGGCCTTACGAAAAGAAGTATGTAACGTCGCCGCGCGATGAATATGGATGAGCGTCAAAATGATAAAATCGTACGTATTTCCGCGCGCCCGTCGTCTCTCCTTTTTTTTTCTTCGACGTCCGAATAGATTGCGGGAGAGAACGCGGCGGTAAACGCACACGTTCGGCGTTGAAACGGACGAGCCATTAGCGTCGATATGCGGTGTTTAAAAACCGCAACCATCCGGAGACGTCAGCCCTAGGTATCCTCGTTTTTTTCCTTTCTTTTTTTCTCTCTTTGCGACGCGATGCCACGAACAAAGGCACCTACGGAAAAAGCGGTAATTACATCCCTATGCGAGATAATGCTATTGGATTTCTCGGAATACTTGGTTTCAATAATACAACATTCTAAACGAACGAATGAAAATGCTGCATCGATATGCGCGACTGGATTTACGTGGCACAAAAAGTTCGGGGAGTGAAACGGGAAAGCAAGACTTTATGCTTGGTAGCCATTCAAGTCGTTTACTCGCGCGAAATTATGCGCATCAAGCTGTGTTATCTGTAGCCGTAATTACCGTGAGAATAATTATGCCGCTACGCGGAAATATGCGCAAAGTATCGGATTACTTTTATATCGGATTATTTTTTTAACAATCCTGAGATTAATATCATTGTTAACACCGTAAAAATAATTGCTGGTTTCAAAATAATTTGCGTCCGAAATGTGTAACTGAACCTCATCAAATAAAACGAAAACAAGCTTGAAGTGAACACAGATAATCATGCTGTTAGAGAATATTTTATGATTATGTCATCGAAACATTTCTAAAGGATTGAAAATGAACATAAAAAGGAATCAAATCCTTAAATGTAAAAAAATGTATTCATACAATAAACACATAATAATTTGGAAATAATTTGCAAATTATAAAAGATTATACAAAAATTATGATTTTATCATGAAATCATAATTTTTGCATTATCTTTTACGGTCATTAAAATATCATAATTTTTAAATGTGAGAAATGCATTAAGTGCGACGATAATCTGCGACGATTGCATCAATTAGACGCGTTCGACCTGACCTATACCCCAAAACATAATAAAACTGACCTACGTGCGCAACTGTTGCACAACATCGCGCAATCCCATATGGTTCAAAATTTTAGTCAGACCTGCAGCTCGTTTCGTTCTTTTTCTCCCTTTTTTTCCTTTGTTTCCTTCGTTTAAAAATTTCGCGATCGAAATTTACCGCAGTTCGGTTCATCGGGAAAAACTGTCAATCCTGTGTCTTGTTTGCGGAAGATGAAAATGAATGAGCAAGAAAGGAAAATGAAAATGAATGAGTAGAAATCGAGCTTGTCATAAGAAAATGCGTTGAAGTTTCTCTTTCATCATTCTTTTTTGTATATCTGTCTTCTCCTTTCAGTTCTCTCTTATACCTTTCCACCTTCCTTTAAGTTATAATAATACACCCATCGTCTTTCTTTACATTCCTTTACTGCAATACTGCGATATTGCATAAATCATAAATAATCATTTCTTATATCTACTCTATATATCACTATCAAAATTTTTTTTAGATTTAAAGTCAACTTTTGTTAGCATTTTAACTAATTGATAATTCATCATTCTTGAATACACCATTAAATTCTTTTTTATTCTGTAATGTGAACTCGTTCTTTTTTTATCGATTCTTTTTTTCTTCTCATTCACGGTAATCAGTTCGTTAAAAAAATCAAAAAAGAGAAATTATTTAATTACGAGCGAGTATACAAATCCACTCTTGTAACGCTCGCTAGTCAAAGCTCAGGTGACCTAGGGACTTCGTAACCAACCTTACTCCATAGTCCATTTTCATGGTGAGTCTCGACACGATTTTGTGCCTGTGGTGCGTAACGAAAGCCTATGAGGGAAGAGGAACGAAAAGGAGAGAAAAGGAAAAACATATAATTACGGAAAGGGATGAGGTGCGCTGCTACAGGATCGATATGCGCAACATGCAGTTCCCTTGGTTGCGCAATATTCCTACATGGAGACCTCCATAGAAATTAATTGCTCATTCAATCGCACAAACTGATCAAAAAAATTATAAATTTTTTATTAAAAAAATTG
>NW_017259254.1:2083173-2121587 GCF_001594045.1 Atta colombica | reverse complement strand
TTTATTAAAAACTGATAATTTTAAAATAAAAATTATAAATAATAAACTATTATATATATTTAACATTAGTACGAATAGTACTATTATGTTAGTCTTTAGTAGTAGCCTAAGACGAAGCTTTTCGAACCTGATTGAATATCGATGACAACATATGCGTATTTATCGCATCACCCGTTACATCCTCGTGTCTGTCAACGTGGACTTGACGGGCTCTGGCTGACGAGAACATAGTATAATTTAACAAAGCTCTCTAGACGACACAGCTGCTGCCACTGTTGTCTCATTGACGCCACGTTGCTCTCACCGTTCTATGAATAGATCGCGGCCGAAGTATCTTCGTTATAACTCCTCGTGAGAGGCTTCATTAAGGCTCCCAACGTATGCTCGAGTGCGTACATACGTGTGCATATACGTGCGTAATATGCGTCGCAAAGTTTTTTATCGAAGAAGGAAACGGCATTCCACTTCGTTTGGATACGAGACTCATTGCGTAATATTTGACATAAAAACGCGTTGTATCAATGAATGCATGTGTCGAAGTAAATTTAGGCCACTCATTTTTGTTTACCGTTTTAAACTAAGAATAATTTAAAATGAAAGCTAAAATGGGTTACGTAAACAATGCCATAAAGATAATCATTCAAGAGTAAAGAAAGAAGAGTTATTTCGTTAGTTTGGGGACACATGTGTGATTTACTGATTATATAAAATGATTCTTGTAATAGTAGATAATCGCAGTTTAATTAACAAAAAATTATTAATTATGTATTGTCTTGAATTTGGTAAAACAATCATGTCAGTGTATTTGTGTTGCATTAATTTTCATTTAACGTATCTACTCGTTTATTTCGAATCTAATTCATCTAATAAATTAAGACTGAGGAGTTCAATTTGAGATATCTTAAGATACGATCGATATATTTATAGAAATTAGTTTTAAAAGATTTTCAATTTAAAACAACAACAATTTCTAAATTTAGGTACAATAGAACGCCTCTAGCACTTTTTCCAAAAAATGCTCGGAAAAATTTCAAGATTATATAATTTCTCTGATTTTGCCTACAGACTAGTTTACGAAGAGATTATATATCCATTTGCGAAATAACGCTTGTGAATCTGGCACAAATATACGACCCCAAATATACATATAACGTCATCGCCTTATTTGAATTGCATTAAACGAAAATGCCAAGCATATCATTTTTATCTTTATTTAAACATGTCGTTACGAAAACCATGACAGATGCAATTTGCGTGTACTATCATTCGTACCTCACGAATTATTGTCAAAAGATTTTATAAATGAGATGTTTGGAAGCTTGTAGAAATTTATAGCCACAAGGTTTGTTTTTTAACGTAACAGAAAATAAAAATCCTTACTTAAATAATACATAAATGCATCTTTCGTAAAGTCTAAAGAAGTCTTAAACATATTTTCAAAGAAATAATTGAAAAACTTTTTAAATACGATATTTAATTTATAATATTTTGTAATAAAGAATATTGAATATATATATCCAAAAATATATATCTCTGTAATAAAATTCACTTACAATTAACGAATTATACTTAATTTTCCATTATAAATATGATTCAAATTATTTTTCGATATTAATAGCTATTTCGGATAAGTACTCTCATTTTCAGTTAATCAATTTGGTTCGACATACGGCGACGCGTGCAGAATACGAAAATGTTAAATTAAAATTCATGACCTAGTACATCAAGCGTGAACGTGCGATAACGTATCACACGCTATCTCCGTCAGTGAACATATTAAAGCACGTGGAAAACGAATTTCTCATTAACGTTACAATTTTCACTCAAATATGCAATGTACGATATTCTATTATACGATAATTCGACCCATTCGAATATTTCAGCCGTTCGGAAACATTCGCTCTGAGTCTTGAAGTCAGGCAGAGAGCGTGACGTGCTGTTTGTGAGCACGATATTTTTGCTGAAACAGCACTCATGTCTCGCCCGCTCTACGAAATAAAAAATTCAATTTTAAGCGTAGCATGGTACACACGAGGGATTGTTTACCTCGTAACACAGGCCGGCGAATCTCGTTACAGTACGTCAACGTGCGGCGCGTTGCGAAATCATGATTTCCCGGGCTTTCCGGGTGCATCCGCCTTCAACTCGACGTTCCATTGTTGCATTATCTTCGGGCGCTGACCACGTCGAGATTAAAGTTTTAAAGTTCCATAGAGAAGCCGAGAAGGAATCCAGAAAACTGACGAAAAAGCATAGTGCATATGTCGCGCTTACACTTGTGTAACTCAAAGGCGTCGACGTTAAGGGACATATATATATATATATAATGGTAACATAGCGATAATGTTTCCTATAACTTTTCCATTTACTACAGTCAGTATAACATATTTTACTGTATAAATTCAATGACATCTAAATGCATTTTCTCTTTTTTGAAAAAAATTTCGTTTATGTTTACCTATATAATTTTATATATAATTTTGATAATAAATTACATATAGTGCTAATTATATTTATATAATATATTTTTATTGTTGATTATAAATGGAAAACGGAATGTTATAAAAAACTAGCTGCACACACATATAACAATTGCACTATTAATATATTAACGTATGTAAATTGTATCATATTTCATTTGTATATAATTGGATTTGTATATAATTGGATGCATGATTTTACTCATATTTAAAAAGTAGCAATAAATACAATATAAATAAATCTGCTTCATAAACGTACATGTAGCAATATTAGAATATTCCTATCAATAACCTGAATGCAAAGTATGATAACTAAGTATTATAACTAAGTATTATAACTAGAAACTTTTGCCTATAGAAACTTTTGCATCTAATTTCTCTATATCAATTTTGCAAGTTCGTTGGTTGCAGCCATCATTAAGAGATCTATTATGCACTTTATGTAATTGGAAACTACATCGCACTGTACTTAACTGAAACTAAACTATTTTAAAGAAATCAGATTATTTGATTTTCTAAAATGCGTAATGACAGTAGTTAGTAGATTAATAACTTCCCCGAAGCTTCATGTCGGCCAAGAATGGGAAAATGATTCTACGCCACTGGCTTAAGTTCTCGTTACATACCATTCGCAGAGTTCATGAAAGTTCCATTGGAATGAAAGTCGGGGGCCGGCTTTTCGCGGGTGCGGCATGCCGCATTTCCGCTCCACTCTCCTACAGTTCTTGTCATCATCATGTTCATTGTGCGTCTGTCACAATCCCGAATACGCGAATGTGCACCACAAATATGAAAACATCGCGCGGATCGTTTCCGAAGAAAACTATGAATTGTGTATTGTATGAAAATAGTCATCGCTTCGAGAAACTAATAGTAACCTCACATTATCAAAAATAAATTTCTTTTATCAATTATATCGCAGTATGATTTCAATTTAATAATTAATATTTATTAGTTATATTTAATCAACATTCTTAAATCTTTTTGCTTCATAATATCAAAACACAAATATTATTGTCAAGCCAGTTTTATTATATTGTAGTTAACATTTTTTTCAGTCGAATTAATTTGTAATGTGACATACTTAATATTTATTTTACTATTATTAATCAGTTAATAATAGAACAATAATTTATAGAACGACTGTTAGGATATTTATATGATTCACGAATGTAACATTAACCGGTACAAAGTCTTTAGGAAATCTGGGTACAAAGTCCTTTGAAAACAAAATACTGATAATTTACTCTGATTAAGTTACGCTTGTCCAGCGATGTTCGTTTGTTGCTTATCATACGAAAAATGTGCATGAGAGCTGAAATCGAATATCATACCGAAATATCTGATAGCCGACTACCTCCGTCTTGACTTTGTGCACGTCAGCTCTGACATCAGCTGTGGGACCATAATGAATGTTATTCATGAAATATGATAAGCCCAACAATTTTTGTCAGAGACCACGCATGACAATAATTCTCACATTTTATATCATAATATTTTTATAGTAAATTTTACTGCACAGAATATAGTATACGACAGAAAATCTCTGAAAAATTAGAAATACCAAATTGGATATAATGAATAAAAAACATTATTAATTTGTGTGTATGTGTGAAAGTATAAATATTTTACATATAAATTTTTAAATGCTAGTTATTTTATTTTTATTGCCACTTTTATTTAGAAAATTAATTTGAACGTATACACAGTATACAACATTTTAAACTCATTTTAAATTCATAATAAAAAAATTTCCAATAAAAATGTTCCATTATTCTGAAATTTGGCGCATATCAAATTTCTCTAAAAAAGCTCAATATTATTTTTATAAATATGCTACGTAAAGATTTTACAATACTTGCATAATAATTTAAAAGTTATTATTTTGCATACATAATTTCGTTACAATATAGGATGTTTGTGAAGATGAAAATCTCATTGACAGAATTACAATTACTTGAACGTTTGTTGTTTGTCCTTTTCTGCGCGATAAGATATAGTCCACCGACTAATTACATCTAATGCGGAAGGACGGTTCGCTAACGGAGATCCAGGATTCGGGGGTGATTCGCGTCTATCCTAGATTTAATCAGACCGTTCTATTCGGAATAGATCGTGACTTCATGTAAATGTCTTCGTAAATTATTTAACCGTTTCATCAAGGTGAATCGCAGAATCTCTTTAAATCATAAAGTTACCACGCATTATCGATTCGCGATTACACAATTTCATGCCTGATCTACATAAGACGCAGAACGCAGGTCGCAGGTCGCAAGTGAAACGTACTTCAGATTATAATAGATCGCAGACCACAATACGTAGGACGCAAGACGCAGAACGTGAAAGTTCATTCAACTTTCTGCGTCCTGCGTTCTGTATCCTACAAACTATATTACAATTAAAATACATTAGATTAGTTTCTAATTTTGCGACCCGCGTTCTGCATCTTTTGTAGATTGGGCTTAACATTGTAGAATTCATATTACACAGTACGTCGTAATAAAGTTTCTAAGTCTCTAAGAAACTTTAAATATATGATTTATATGACAATATTCATTAGTAGAGATTTGTAAGATAGTTTGTTTCTATATGTTGTTTTGAAGTTTTAGATAATTTTGCTCTTCAAAACAAATAATTAGGAGACATAGTGTAATCTATCATTTTAAGTATAGATATCTTCATACCGCAACTATTTCGATTTCACAGCAAAACTTTTCACCACATCTCTACAGCATAAATTATTCTAATTACTTGATGCCATCTTACAAACATAAACGAACTTTCCACGATCTGTCACAATTTGTTTACGATGGTTCGAGCATCGAAAGCGTAAATTCCGCCGTGTCGGGTTAACCAAAAAGCCACAAATTCGAGAACACTAGCGATTGAGGAAAGTCACGAAATTGTGTTGCCCATGAGAATTCTCATGAAATTTCGTGGCAAGTATCTCGAGAAAGGTAGAAATTCAGGAACGCCGAATGACCTTCGTGTTGAATCGCGAGAATGCGAAGCTCGCTGTGTGTGATGAAATCCAGTTTTGATTAAATTCAATTGTGGATTATGTACTATATGCAAATCTTGGGATTGGCAGACATACGGAATTCAGGTATTGTTTTCACATAAATAATACAATATAATTTTCGTTATTGAATGTCTTGTCTTTAAATTACACAAAGAGAGAGAGATGTATTTAAGTTTCTACGATTGTCTAATATTTTTATAGAACATTATTTCGATCGCTCTAATACATTACTTTAGTAAAATGCTTAGACCAATATGTCAAATTAATATTGACAATTTCCCGCAGTTTCAAATAGTAAAATTAATTTTCAGCATTGCCATATGTACAATTATTATAGACTTACTATATTAATTACTGTATTAATTAGTTTATAAATAGGATCATTTGAAATTTGTGAAATGAGCAATTACACTCAAAATATCAAAAGTAACAAATACGTTTACAAATTTTTTCCGTAAAATGGAATATTTGGAATTTCAAACATTTTAAAGCTTTCAATCGTGATTAAACGTTTGTGTACGAACCGTGCTTATAACGGTGTTAGTTTAGCTAGCGCAATTACTGACGTGATGCTAGACAAAAGGTTTGATTGTACGTGCGATTCAAAGACAAATAGCTATTCAAATACAATTCGTTATTGGCCAAATTTTAACTCTCGTAACTTAAAATATCGAATTTTTGAAACGAAAAAGTAGAAATTTTCAGAGCTTTATTTTCAATAACATATCGTAACGCACTTACTTTTCACGAATTTGAGATATAGTACGAATTACTCTATAACGACATGAAGAAAACGACGCACGTAATAGAAGCAAGTTTACTATCATGTATGATGCATCCTCTGCTTTCTACTTCCGCAGCTCTAACGTTTCAACTCGTGAGAGAATCAACGAAGTAGCCTCGGATAATCAGTACAATATGTATCCTAATCTTATACCAATTACCGATTACAATTCGCGAATCGGTCATTCTTTGTCTAGCTCGGACGTGATCATATGTTGCAACAACAGCATTTTGCTGTTGGCAAATAAAGTTATCCATAGGTGAAGAAATCGGTTGTTAAACGAGATTTCGTTTAGCAACTAACCTTGCAAACGGCAAAGCCAATTTCACAAGAAAATCCATCGACCGGTGCATAGATGTATGTATATGTCAGCGTGAGTACGTGCGTATCCGATATCGCATTGGTTTCACCGATCATTGATACCGATACCGAAACTCTATCATGCACGTTCGCTGCTCAAGTTTTCATGGCGATACTTGCTAATGGATGGATAATCTATCCACTCTTTTTTTCGTTTGCGCCATTTCATCATGCACATTTAATCGTCACTCGATAGTTACATTGCCGAATAAGAATAATATCGTGTCGTAATCATGAAATTCGCCGGACGCGAGAGTTGGCTCTAAAAATAACGTATCGCGTGCGAGCGGAAAGGCAATAACATAAAAAAAGGATATCTTTTATTGATCATAATGGCTTGCACACTACTTCTATAATCTAAATAACGACTTATTTCATGTCGAAGTGTATAGGCAATATAGGCAATTGTATGAATTTCAATCATAATTCTATACTCTTTTTAATAGCGATTATAATCGCTTTAAAAAATTAGCGCTCTTTAAAGTACTTTTTAAAGCGACATTTCCTATAAAATTTCTACATCATTTATTGTTGAGCATAAATTTTATGATTATATTACTGTTGTAAGAATTTATTAAAAACATTAAATTAATTAGAATTATCTACATATAATATTTCGGAAAAAAAATAGATTTTCCAATAGTAGCAATAATAATGTTATGCGTTAACATCTCATAGCATCTTTATCTAAAGGAATTTTGGGTTAAAACAGATTGCAAATACGCGTTTGTAAAAATAAAATTTTATTATATGTACAAAGACTTCAGATCGCCATTTCATTTTACCTTCAACACATACGACTGTGCACATTCTTAATATTTCATACAACTTGGAACATACGATGTAATACGTAACGTGAAAAGACAGTAATTTCATATTATGCTAAAGTACTCACGTACGTGCGCGTGATTATGCACTCGTTAAGCACCTGTTATTATTATTATTATTATTGTTATTATTATTCTGCTCTCCCTATACATTCCCGCGGTCGGATATACCACACCTAGGAGAAATGGTCCCTACCGCGAAATTGCTTTCTGCCGTTTGATCATAATCCAATCGTTCCGCTATGGTCCAAACCGCCTAATGGGTCGCGGAAGCCTCGGCCTCTCGACTGTAAAATTTATGAACGCTTTGCATCTCGGCTCCTATTAGATGCTGCCGTTAGGAATGCCTATCGAGGTCTGCGACTGTTAAATTAAGCAGCCTGCACCCGTTAAATAATACGAAATATGGCAATATGGAGAGACATAGGAATCAACGTTATCATGGGCTCGTCGCTCGCTCGTGATCGAATACGTGATCGAAAATGTTTCCTTGCATAGAAATGACGCATTTCGATTGTCTATGTTTTATCGTTCAAAAGTTAAAAAAATCATGAGAAATAAAATAAATAAAAAAAATTCCGCGTTATCAGAAATAATTAATAATAATATACACATACAAGTATACAAAGTTTTTTTTAAATCAAGAATAAAATTAAGATAAGGATTTATTTAATTGGGAAGATTTCAATATTATGTAAGAATCCATATTTTAATATTATGTAAGAAAATAATAATTAAATGTTACATTTATAAAAAAGCAGTAAATTATTTTAATTAGAAGGTTATTGAATGGTCCACCACACCATTAACCGTAATTGCATAAAATTTTTAATATAAATATTGAGAGACAGAGAGAAAAGTAATTAAAGAGTTATTTAATTACTAATATTTATCGATGTTTGAATATTATATAAGTAATCGTTACGTGTTATGCTAATAAAAAGAAGTACTAAAAAATTTCAATTTTCTTTCATCTTCACATTAATTTTCTTCACCTTTATTTTTCTTTTCTTCATTTCCAATTTCTCTCATTCTTCCCGAAACATCATAATTAAAATTTTAGTTTTGTAAAAACATAAAGAGCTTATTTGAGATGGAAAAACTATAGAAAATAAGGAATAATTGTTTTTTTAGCGTATACTCTGAAATAATCTCAAAGTTATTGCAAGAAAAAATATCGAGGAATGAATGTTTTCGCTTTCAGAGAAACTTAAAGCATTTATCAATCTTCATCCCGCTCATCTATCTCTACGTGCGAAACTCGTTATCTGTGCACAGGAACTTCTCGCTTATGCGGCTTTTTGATCCTAAAATAGCCAAAGACGTTGATACCAAGGTTTGTGAGCAAAAATACCGGTTACGTAACGGCTGTAAAATTCTGCACGGATTAGAAACGCTTGAGTTAGCGATATGCTTTCGCTTCATTCGTCGTCGCGGCTGATTCAAACAACGTATATCTACGAGCGCAGCATCAAATCAAGCAGATTGGCTAAAAGATGATTATCGATTAAATTGTCTCGAAAAGAGCTCACAGAACATTTTTTTTAATAAAGAAATAAAAGAATAAATAAAAAATGTAAAAGTAAAAAAAATTATAAAATAAAAAAATAGGATAAATATATTTTTTATAAAATATCCAAAAGATGTAAATTCGCAAGAAATATAAAAATTTATATATGTGCTTATAGAGAGTTGTACATTTCAAAAATAATTTTAAAAATCAAGAATATAAAAGTTTAATTTATGATATAATAATTTATGATAAGAGTCCTTTGAAATGAATATTAAAATTCTAAAAATTAGACATTGATTAAATATTATATTCTTCGAATAGTGTTACGAGATAACTCGCCTCTTACGTGAGTACCGTATTCACTGCTACATGTGCCTGCTCATGTGTAGAGTGGCAGTAATATTACGATCACAAAAGTTAGAATGAATATCAGATACACAACAAGATTCAACCAAGTTTTAATATATGACACATCGCATTTATAGCTTTTAAGAATTCTACTATATGCGGACAAGAATCCCATGACCTCGAAGCACGATAACGACGACGAAGAAGAAAATAGAAGAAAAGATGACATCTCTTATTTTTCGTGAAATGGGAAGAAGGCATGCATAAAAATAATAAGTATTATTGATCGATTGATTATTATTCGATACTTTCGAGTATTCGTTTAATTAATGTTAGTTTAAAAATTAATTGATTGCGCGCCATAATTTCGATTAATTAGATGATTATTTAAATAAACAAATAAACAATACATACTACAAATATACATAAATATAGATATATCTGAAATGAATTAAATGTTTTCTTTAGATAAATATAATAAATACTTTCTACCAATGTAATTTTTAAAACCAGTTTGACTTATTTTTTATCTTCCTCCAGTTATAAGTATTAGAAAAAGACAAAAAATAAATTAAACTGAGATTAAAGTTAATTTACGTTGATAAAAATAAACATTAGGCATTCTCTTAATGAATATATTGCTAAATATGATTATTCAGTTCAAGTTTAATGGTTTACGTCTAGTGAATAAAGATTTCGATTCGCCAGACGGTCACTGTTTAGTTTCAAGTTCTGCACAATATGTAATGCATTCAATGTAAACAAAGGCTTAGAGCCAGAGAGCCTCGTTTAGCGTTAAATGTATAGTGAGAATTTGCTTTTGTATATGTTAGGTACAAGATGCGATAATGCACAACGCCAAGAACCCCCTATTCGAGAACTTTCCCCGTTTAATGCGTCGTGGAGAAATACATACGTCGCAACTTCTTATTGTGTAATGTTTTCCACTATAACAGGAATCCATTTTCATTACGCGAAAAGTTAGAATTAATATGGAATAGGCACTTTTAGTTCCGAGGTCGCCGATTCCGATAATCGTTTACATGTCGTATAGTAATAAATACAATAAATTTAAATCTTCTAATATTATGAAAAGATGAAAAAATTTATTAAAACAAGTGCTTTCATATTACCTATGAATTGATATAAACTATTTCAATAGATATTTTGCGACATTTATCTAATACAAATATTCTATGCTAAAAATAATTTGCTAGAAAAGTTAATGATACATCACAATGGACCATGCAAAGTGGAGATTTAGTATCCATTCATCAAGCTTGCCATGAAATATAAAACTATTTTCTAGCATGCGTGGGCGAAACACTTTTATTCGCCTTGTGCGTATGCGTCAGATATCACAGATGGAAATCGCGTAGTCACATCGGCCATTTCTCGTTTCTCCATGCCCAAACGGGAATGTAAGGATATGGTATGTGAGAAGTCGCGGTGATGTAATACGAGTTCCATGCATAACCACATAAATCTATTTCCTGTCCTCGCTCTACTACACTCGTCGCATCGTTCTTCCTCTTTTCGACTCTACACACCGATGAGTAAATACGTCGGTTAGACTGTCGTGCTACCTAACTCGGCCCGAGGTGACGCTGAAGAATTTGCATTTTTATTGGAACCTTACATCCTGCGGGAAAGACGCGGAGATATTGCTCGTTGCTCGTGACATGCTCTATCAAAATCCACTCTCATGCCGCGTGTATGTCGTCGCACCTGGCCATAAAAATGGCAACGATTTGCGCGAGACTGCTTTCATCGGTATTCGATCCGTACAACTTTTGATACTATCAGAAATATAGAAATAATTTATCTCTTTAACAATTCACCGTTTGCAGAATTTTATGCTTACAGTAAAAATGATGTTGTCGACAATCGAACGGGATTGTCAGTAAAAAATTTAATTGATAGTTAACAATAAAGTTGACTTTCATTAAAAAAATCATTTTTCAAATTTCATATAAATTTATGAAAAATAGCAATGTCGACCACAAATTAGACCGCGAAATCTTCCCCTCGCCACCTGTCTCGACCATAAAACTTCGCAATTAATGTCCCCGCGTGGTGCATCGATTTACCGTTTACAGTGCTGTTCGACGGTACATGTCGTTTGATTTACAGCGTTACGAATTTCCGCTCTGAACAGCGTACGTGAAGGCGCTGATATATGTACACGCTATAGATTCACTTGTTAGACGCTGGACTTCAGAGAGCGTGTCGGATTTGCGGTTGCTCTTGAGATTCCTCGTGATAATGACTCGTGCACGCATGTATGCTGCATCGGTCTAATTAATGATACTTAATTAATGATATATAGTTTCAATGCAGCAATTAAATCAATCTTTCACAAAATCGCGTTAATTTTAAACTTACAATTTGTAAAACAAACTCGATATAAAATTATAATAAAGAAAAATTTAAAAAACTAACATAATGAAACGATTCAAATTATTTTGTTAATAATTTTCTTTTATTATATTTCAAAAATTTTAAAATATATTATCACTTTAAGCAAAACTAAAATATGTTTCTCATAATGTATCTCATAAGATAGACTGTTAAATTTATTTATTTATTTTTACTTTTTAGTATAGCGCGTGTGCATTCATTATAATCTTCATCTTATCATAGATATGTAAATGAAATCTGCTATTCGTGTTTCATTAAATCACAAATATTTCAAGTCTTTATATTTAAATAAACATGTGATGTTATACTATATAATAATTGTGCACGAATAATCGCAAGATAAAATTAGCTCGCGCGCGTATTCGACAAAATATTATTAATTACAACAGTCGTTATAATATTATCAAACGGAGCAAACGTAATTTTCATAGTTACGTAAACAGTCGAAGGAAAATGGGTACCGGCACGCAGGGTACTATCCGTAAATTTTATTATACGTGATTTGATAACTTCGTATCGTAGGATCTAAAAGATATGTACTATATAACGTTGCTGCATCCGCTCCAAAATGTACGCGTCGCGCGCATTAATATGCGCCAACATGCGACCGATGCGCGCAGGGTCGCGAAAATTTTCCACCGGATGGCAAGCGTAACCCCAGCCAAAACTGTACGCGTTTGTCGCTAGTCCCATAGTCAAACTGGCAACAGTTGACCAACTTTCGTGGCCATTTTGCGCCACGACAAGAGCTCGCCGCGTCAGCAGCAGAAACGCGCCGACTTTTCGAGCGTGGAAAACATTCGCCGGCTAATCCGCGGGCGCGGTGCGTTCAGCAGTCCTGAAAATTATTCATGCTCCGGACTCGGCAAACATGATGTAAAACGGTTCTGGACGATAAATTATTAACGCTGTCGCAGATTCCAACGAGACATGGAACGTGACGACCAACAGATATGAGACGTTTATTGTGAAAGCGACGCAAGTGAAATTTTGAAGATTCATTTAAAATACATATATAACGCATTAATTTGTATCTTGCTTAGATGTTCTTAGCAATTTTATTTGTTAAGCATTTTCGTGCGACATTTGCAAAGCGAACGACTATATATTGTATATAATATTCATTGTAATATTTCAACAGATATATGTATATATATGTTATATATGTATATATATATATATATATATATATATATATGTTAAATATAACAATGTCTAAAATGAAGGTCTTCGGTGACTTATAATTAATGGCAATCTAAATTAATAACGATCTATCGCCGGGGAATTACATAGGAATATGACGTCGCAATCCGTTAAGGCACGATCGAAGTATCATTAAGCGTTCAATTAAAAGAGAGATAATTGCCGGCGAGATGCACTAGCAAAGAATTCCCAAGTTGAGGAAAGGAAATTCTCTGAAATAGACTTTCTCTTCTCGCGCTCCATCGGGTACCTATGTTGATCTCCTTTCAATGTGGCGCGCTTAATTGAATTTCGCTTGTCCAATCAGACATTCAAATTTGAAATCGTTCTCTCTCTTTCCCTTTTCCTCCCCCTCTCTTTTTCAATTTCTCTCTCTTTCTCTCTCTCTCTCTCCCCCCCCCCTCTCTCCCTCTCTCTCTCTTCTCTCTCTCTCTCTCTCTCACACACACACACACATACACACACACACACACACACACACACACAGTCGAAACGGCCGATACGCTACGGTCAGTAACTCTTTCCATTCCGTGACGGTTTGATTTTAATTGAATGCCGGCAGTCGCACAAAATATCGCTCGACGGGACGACGACACCGCGGCAGCTATCGATTTTCCCTCGATTAATTCCTAAAAGTGGCACCTGCCTCCGCGTATGGTAGCGACGGCCGCGGCGGTGACGGCGGCGTTTTGTCGTCCTCTCGATGAGAGGAAAATAGTTTAAGGCCACTATTGCTCATTCATTTCCAAATCAAAGGGACCAAGTTAAATGAGAATCGAATGTGTTCCCCGGGAAAGTTCCAGACGAGTTAGCCACGCTCCGCTAAAAGGGCGTTTAATTGAAAGCCCGCGGAAACTGCCGTGACGTCAAAAAGAAGTAATTCGTGCGCGTAACTTTCCCGGAACTTCACAAACTCGACGAAAAATTCCCAATCGGGATAGGTTGAAAATGATTGGTTTTACCTTGGACGCGGGTCACCGTGTTGTTAAAGAAATAATACGAGAGCCCTGAAAGAAGGAGAAGTCGCATCCGCGCGCAAATTATAAAGTAATAACATCACGAAAATCCGCATAAGACAAGAAGCGCCGTAAGATAGAAGCGGGCTTTCGGAGAGCGCAGAATTCGAGGAAAGTGAAACTTCGCTTAAAGCTTTCCCCATAATCCGCCGATCTCGCCTGACGTGAACCATGGGAATCTTCCGATGAGGCTAATTTCCCCGAGGAAATTCCCGGGGATTGGGAAAATCAGTGGCTCAATCGATTCGGCGCACTTCACTGGAGAGAAATTATTCATCCTCGATAAAGAGAGTAGTCACCTAGCATAGCCTAGCATAGACGGCACCTGTGGAATGAGAACCATAGATTCCGCTTCGCGCGTTCGTTTTGCGACGCAAAAGATCAGACTACCCTTCAGGCGTATCGTAAATGTTAGTTATATAACGATGAGAAAGATATATTCTGAAATTCTTATGAAATTATACTCTATACGAATAACATATTATTGTATCGAGATTTCTACAGATATGTATCTATCAAGTATTTTTAAAAGACTATGTTTAAATTATATAACGTTTATAAAAAAGGATAAGTAATTTTTTTCTTACATATATAAATTACAAATAACATAATTATATATTAACAATATATTAACAATATCTTTTAAATAACAACAAATTATTGTAATCAATTTACAAAAATAATTAATTTCTTTTTTTATTATTTTATCTCGTATCTGTGTTCAGATACGTTTTCATTTTCTTCTTAACAAAAAACAAATAAAAATGCAAAATAATAATTAATTGAGCAGTAAGTATAATAATAAATTAGATTTTTAAAAACATTCGTTGCTTTGGGTCAACTTATGGAAAATATAAAATTTTAATATAGTTACCTTTGTGATTTAAAATTAAAGATATAAAAAATAATACAATTATCAAATGTCTTGGGAATATTTAGATGGTACTTTCTAATAAGTTAATATATATGCAGGTACTGATAATCTCATTTATACGAAGTAGGAATCGCGGTCAGCTAGCAATGGGATAAGCACACTCGTAAACCGCAACTTGTTTGCTTGACTACTTAGCAAAGAAAATTAAAAGGCGCTCTCGCCAATAATCGAGCTGGAAGTAAGAGCACTTTGATCTTTGTCGAGCGCTTGGTCCATATTTTGAAGAGAACTTTAAACTTGCTTTGTCTCCTTCTCTCTCTCTCTCTCTCTCTCTCTCTCTCTCTCTCTCTTTCTCTCTCTCTCTCTCTCTCTCTTTCGTTTCTTTCCACCCCACGTGATAGAAAAAGAAATCGTTGCCCCTACACCGAAAAAGCAATTTTTCTCTCCGCCTTTGTTAAGGCTGCTCGTTAAACGAGAGGCTTACGTTTTCTCCACGAAAGCCGATCGGTGTGCTCGGCAAATTGTGATTTGCTTGCTCGTGGTGAAATCGATCACGCGTTGGATTCAACGACAACAAAGCCATTCCAGCGGCGCAGCGCGGCGGTCAGGTCCTACCGGCGTTTCGCAACCTTTTATCTGTAATTACATTCATTAGTGTATTTCTCGACCGACAACGAGCCGGACTAAACGCGACAAACCGTGGAAATGCGGTCAGCATTAATTATCTATTGTTTAACACGATCTCGACTAATAAGTCGCATCCTTATACAATCAATCAATCTTGATGACATGCATCATTGAGCGAGCTCATTTAAAATTATGTATTACGATTCTTTTTTGAAATGTGTTTAATTATCGTCTTTTGTTACGTAACATGAAAAAAATATTTCCTTGTATAATGCATACTATAATTATTTACATATAACAATTCTTTTAAATGTAACATTCATCTTGTATGCAATATACGGTATAGTATAGTTATATATATGCTTTTTTATTAGGTTTTATACAGGAAACGCTATCGATAAATGATCCATTAAATAGATTTAAAGATCCAGTTAGAGTAAAATAAAAAAGTAACGGAACCCATGGCAATGGTAATGTTCGGATTTAAATTTTTATCGTGCCTTTCCCTTTCAATCGGCCGCTTATCGGTTTCTGTGCCTCTCTCAACCTATTCGATCGATACACTCATCGTAGCTTCTTTCTCTCCTTGAAAGTTTGCGCGGCTATGAGCGTGGCTACGATATAGGTACTGTTGAGATTTATACAGACAGTCTGGTTATAAAAGCAAATTTGCATGATAAAGTATCTTTCGCGATGGAAAGTGGATCGTCCCAGCGAAAAGTGATCGTCATTAAAACTCGTCCAAGGATTCTATTTACTATTTCTACTCGAGTCAATAAGCAATTTCCATCTATATATTTGATTATGTTAAAATCAGCTTCAAGAAAATAGTTTTCGCTCCATTTCACTTTGGAAATCATTGCAGAAAAAAGATGTTACATCAATTAAACAAACGTTTGTTTACCGAGATTGAAGAAATGTAGAAAAAATATGTAAATTTAGTGCCCTGGGATCTTTAAAGACATCATCGATATTTTGTTTGTAAATTTTAATAGATAAATCTAAATCTATAAAAAATAAGTAAAGTACAATCCGATTACTATTAGTAAAAATTCATTAAAACTTTGACAAATATATCAGAAATTTTTTCAGATTTTTGTATAACCCGGAACAATAAAAAATTTGCTCTATTTTTCGAAAATCTCTATTGCTGATAGAAGAGTTAAAATTTATGTTGCTAGAGGGTTAAAGAGTCTCCTCCCAACTACATATTTGCATATATTGTACAAGTTATCGCGTACGATATTTCACGGCGCTAAACAAAATCTCGCATAATTCCACATTGCTTTTATCCAGACGAATAAAATTCCGCCCATGCACTGATCCTTTGCCACGAATGGATAACCGTGCAGTGACCCATCTTTTCAGAACGTGATCAAGCCTGGATTTAAATTGTAAATCCAACGAAACGTAACAGGACCTGCGATATATGCGCCTTGGAAGATGCAACAGGCTACGAAGGTGCACTCGCATGCCGATAAACTTTCGCAGTTTTCCTCGCGAGTTGTGCTTACACCGCTTTCGGACGCGTAGGAACGCACGCAATATAGCCGAAAGAGAGAATTGCGATACTGTCTGATTGTCTGGTAAGGGCAGGCGACATCGCTTGTCCATTCGAACAGATAATCGGACGGTCTGGACATTTCGTGTAGATATATATATGGATATCAATACATGTAGACGTATCTGAATAAAGTGACCGTGCTCTCTAGTTTTATTTTATCTCCAGTCGGCATTGAGTAAAGAAATATTTTACTGCTAGAAATGTTACCATCTCAGCTCAATATTATTATTAGTTTTCCTCCGTTTCAATATAATGATTCACGATACAAATTTCAAATGTTTAAAAAATAGAATTATATATATTTTTTTAATTCAAATAATTTGCTACGCGCTTCTCTAATCATATATCATCGATATGTATACTATCATAATACGCGTATCTGGTCACTAAATCACATTATTGCGTAAAGCTATCTGATTTGAAAATGATGTTACGAAGACTTGCCTTTCCCGCTTTATTATGAATCATTATCCTTTAAACTCGCGTCTTTATAATACGTTTCGTTGCGTCTGATTTTTCTTCCCGATTGAGCAAGAAATGCCATTAACTTTCTCCGTTATTAACTTTTTTGAGTAGAATTTACGAATGCTTCGTCAAACCCTCTTTCATTCAAAGCGCTGTAATCTTTGATAATCTCTACTTTATATATTACATTATCATGTGGTACTATTATACACATGTTGTTTTGAGAAATTTAAATGCCTTTTCTTTTAATTACATGGCAACATCATATAACATTAAGAGAAAGAAAGAGAGAGAGAGAGAGAGAGAGAGAGAGAGAGAATGTTGATTTTTTTTTTAAATAAAGTATTTAGAGTTCTACGAAAAAATCTGAAATTATTAGAAATATCAAAGTTGAAGTTAATTAGAGATATTAGATTACTTGCTCATATAGTGTACATAAATGTGTTCACACAAGAGGCATGAATCGATTTTATTCCATCTTGCCTCCAGAACGGTTCTGCTAAAGATCATCGTCAAACACTTGTCCGATCTTTAAGAGCCGAACTCTCGAGATAACGTTTTAAGATCAGACGATATTAAAAATGGTAATACAGCTTTGAGAAAGGATTTTAATACTCGACGATGAACGACGCAATTTCTAATTTGTCTCAAGGCACATCATAAACGCGGTAATATTGTATCGGATTTCGATTAACGTGTTTTATTATCGTACATTTATTAGCCATTTCTCACTAAACGCGCACTGTGAAAGTATGAATTATCTATAGATTACTACTTTATATTACTACATCATATTTTCTTGAATCATATCTGTTGCGACATAAGTTTTATGAAATGATAATAGAGCAATCGATAAGGCATAAAACAATCGTATCTTTGATTCGATGAACCTGGTTCATCGCCACAAGCGTAATCCTTGATTATTTGCAATAAAACAATACAAAAGCCATGTTACTCCGATTATAACAGCAATTAACAGTTATTAACATAAATGCCCCGTTTAATGTATTCGGAGCCGCCGTTTGAAAACGGCAAGTTTAATGAGAAGTCAATATTCAAATCGCACCATGTACATCGAGCAACTCGAAATTTAATTTGCTAATAGTAGGAGTGTACGTCTCGTTATTATAGGATACATGCAGAATATTTCTGCATCAATCATTTTCCATTAAAAACATATATATCAAAAAAATAAATTATTTTTCAAAAATTATCTGTTAATATTGGAAAGGAAAATGATTTAGCAAGATATAGGATTTAGCAAAATACAGAAAAAAAAAATTCTTGGCGATTTAGTGGGCTTCACGTTTCTGGTCCAGGTTTTAAAAATATGAATTTATCGAGTTCGCGGTATTGTACCAAGACTTGTCTTATAAAATTGGTTAATATTTTCCAGAAGGAGAATTCTTGCACGGATTATCGCTGGCTAGAATAGAACTCACGGAATAAGACCTCACAACGTCGCTTTGTTCTTGTCTCTCGAGTACGAACGAAACAATACCGGTAGTGTGTTCGATGCAAAAGTTCCAACGATTTCTGCTTCTGCTAGGCCTCCCGACCCTTCACTGAACCCTCTTTCACTCAAGCGACTTCGCTAACGAAGAACAGAAACTCGTGGAACTCTCGCGACGGGCACACGCATGTAAGCCGGACAAACGTGAACATGGACTGTGTATAGAAAATGAATGAAGTCATTCTAAGCATGCCAGACGAAGACAGCATCAAGAGTAGAGAGAGAGAGAGAGAGAGAGAGAGAGAGAGAAAGAATCTTGATAATATTGCACTTCAAAAAGCGAAGAAGAAAACCATGATGTGCCATGATTATGGGGCGGAAATAGCAATTAAAACTGAGTTATATTGCTCGCAGAAAGATAACTGTACCGCCGCGCCCGTAATATACGATAAAAGCACGCATGACTCTAATTCCGAAATAATAATGTAGCTCACGGCTCGTATAGCTGCTGCGATTCGACGATAAACCCGTCGAAATGAACAAATGCTCGATGATGCGAAGGGAATACCCAATGGGAATGCTTAGCGTTACGAATAGTGCGTTAAATTTGCAACGCTGTGCGACCACCATCGTCTGCAAAAGCGCATGCATATTGTATAAACGTGCGATGGTTTGATGCCTTTTGTAACTCAGCGCGGAATCGCGCGTGCGAGGGGCCGATTATTAATCGCACAACGGTGAAACACTTTCGCGCGCGCACGCTTGTTCCGGCGAATCGCGAGAACAATCGCGGCTTGTTAACGCAACCGACATAGTGATAATGAAGTATTATAATGACACTTCATGCACATCAACTCTAACAAAAAGCCTTTCCATCTGAAAGCATCCTTGCATTTATGATGCACCAATAATTTTCGTGCACCTATATGCTGAAACAAGTATGGCAACTTAATACATAGTAATTAACATTTTCTAAATAATGGCCCATCATAACAGAGACAGAACAAGATAATTTGCTTAACCAAAGTTAGCACTAAGTGACCTTAAAGCCCTTAAAGTACCTAGTCCTTAAACGAGCGAATATGGGTGGATAACAAGTTGTAAGTACCTATCATGTATATGTTACGATGTGCGATAACTAAATTATACAACACGATCTAAAATTAATTGAATAGATGTGATATGTCTCTTTAAATTACATAATAAATTCAAAGTCAAAGACAGTTTTTTTAATTAATACAATTTTATTCTTCTAAAATAATATGTCTTTTTAAATAATTATGATTCTTATAACACGTTTCAAAATTATTATCTCTTCTCACATAAATATACATATGTATCATTCGATTTCCTGCAAAACGCGTTTTTCATCTAAGATTCGCTATCTATATGACAATCTTATGAGGACTGTTCTGATAATTTACGATTTTATAATACGAAGCAGTAAGGAAGATGGGCACGATGGCGGCAAGGACGATCAGGATGGAGATAACGATGATACAGAAATACGGTGATTATCAAGCATCGTAATTATAAGATGAGCGTTAGGAAGATTTTGCAATAGGAAAAGAAGTAGCCGTGATCAACCATGGCGGATGATAAGAGAAATCGAGAGAATCATATCATGGATCACTTAAAAGCTCGTTTATGTAGAATTAATAGTAACGTCTAGGAAAAGCAGACGACCATATCTGATACCGCCATTTTTCGCTTAATCGCACCGGCCTGACCTCGAGATTGCTAGTCTCTACGAGATTGCTAGTCTACGATATGAGAGCTGTTTTAGCACATAGCAATCCTTAGCCTAAATATTTAGAAATCGCTTCTCGATTTATTATTGTGTAAAAAAAACACACGTTTCTTTAATGTTTATATCGCCATTTATTAAAGGAATGTCATAAGTCCGTAAATTCATACACGAATATGAATCTCACATCGACATATAAAATTTAGTTATCAATAATAAATATAAATGAGCTATGAAAGATCAGGACAAAACTACATGCAATTAATAATCATCAGTGCGCTTTTTATTAAATAAATTAATTGGAATATGGACACACGTTATTTTTCTGCCTTTTTTATCTAATATTTTTGATAGGATTAAAAAAAATTTTTAATTATTACTTTCTTGTATCAGTAAATAATATATGTTATCCTGAAAAAATATAAATAAATTGAATGCAGATTTTAAATTCTTAATAAATATTCAGAAAAAAAGAAAAAAATAAAAAACAACTAAATATTAACAATTTTTTCTACACAAATGTTTCAACAATCTTATTTTCTATAAAATATGTAACATAAACAAGCACTATAAAAGAATTTAAATAAAAGTTTTATATTCTAAAAACATTGCTATTTCGCGCTCTCTTGTGTGAATTTTTTTACATTTTTTATCTTTATTCTTTTGTTTTTTTATTTATTAAAAAATAAATTTTCCAAAAATTTAATAAAATACAGTCTATTTAATTGTCCCAATTATTTTATTATTATATTATGTCTTCATAGTGTTCTCAATTGCATGAATATCTTATTTGCATACAGAATGTTTGGCAAAAAGTAACAAGATAATATTTTTTAATTAAATTTATTAAAATAACTATTGCTTTTTGAAACATCAATATTTATCATTTTTTACCAAGCTTACTTTATTAATGATAAAAATATCTCCCTTTATTCTTTTGTTTACGTTCATGAATTTATGCTATACACATTTCAGACAAATTTAGTATTTTATCCAAATATTAAGATATGAAAATAAATGATGTATTATTTGTATGCATGTTTATACATACAACAAATTATTAGCGTCAATAATCATATATATCAGAATTGATTATTTAGTATATTTTATATTAAATATTATTTCTCATATTAATCTATATAAAATCTTATTAAATCTAATTTCTGATTTAACATTCTAACCCATTTATATTTCGAGACAATGAATCTACAATTTACAAAATACTATATTTACTATATTATTATGTATTAACTTGAAAAAATATACATGTATGTACATACAAAATTACATACATCTTCAATGCATCTAAAATAAAAATCTGCGCTGATTCATTATTTAAAATTAAAATAAAACTTAACTCACCGGACACGCAGCAGTGGAATTGTTATACCAATGTTGATCTACAAAATACAAATATGACCATATTATGAATTATTCCAGCATTCATAAGAATTGGGATCTTCTATTTAACGCAACGTTCGTGTGCATTTCATTTTTTTACAAACATTTGATAAACAACAAGGATAAAATGTGCTCAATGTTGCAAATAAATATAACGAGGCCTGTGAGTCTTTTTTATCCTTATTTTAAATTAAATTTCATGGTTAAAAGTTAACCATGAGTTGTGAAATTGGGCCTAATGCCTGTTTCTACAAATGTAGATTAACTTTAAACCCGGTTCAACTTATTCTCATTCTTTTTTATAATTCTTAAGACTGGAAAAAGAGAAAAAATAAATTGAACTAAAATTAAATTAAATTTACGTTATTTATGTATAAATGCCTTTTTACTAACGTAGATTAAATTTAATTTTAATTCAACTTATTTTTTTCTCTTTTTCCAGTCTTAAGAATTATAAAAAGAATGAGAATAAGTTGAGTCCCACGTAATCGTTCGTTAAGTTAACCAAGGGTGGAGAAAGAGACCCCTAAGACCGAGTTTCACAACTCACAGTTACTCTTAATCGAGGATTTGTTTCTCATCTCTTTTCAATTTTAGAATTCCAATTTTAAGAAAGAGACAATGAATAAGTTGAACCTCGGTTAAGAGTTAACCATGAGTTGTGAAACTGGCCCAAGAAGACGTTCAGATTTCCACCCGAGTTCTCAAGATGTCATCCTCATTTAACATTCACAGCAAAGCTAGAGTAATACTTGGCACTCGGATGGGAATCTGAGTCTTATATATTTCGAAAAATAATTGTCGCACAATTTGTTACTTTCTAAAACCTTTGGAGTGGATTCTAATTCTAGAAAGTGACAAAGAATGACACAATTGAGCCAGTGTTAAAAAAAGAATGATTCAATTGGCAATTTTTAAGAGATTCCACTCTTTAGAGTTAGATTGTTAGATCATACTCCAAGGATTTTAGAAAGTAGAAATGATTAATGTTTCAGGTGATGGATAAATAATACTCACCTCATGGTTGCTCCGCCGTCGGTTGCCCGATGCCTCTCCTAAGCCTCTTCCTCCTCTCAGATTCTTTCGTTGAACTCACTCACAACACTCACTCGCGGAAACAAGGTTAAGTATAACTGCACGCACGCTACGTAATTATCAGATTCCAATGATCGCACGATGCTTTAAACGGCATTTCTGTCGTTAATCACCACGTATCGACGAATGTGGAATTTGTGCTACGCCGGTTGAAAACAGTATGGAAAAAAAAAAAAAACAGTTATTTACGCATCACGATGCCACTCGACTCGCAATCGACGCGTTCTTTATCTCCGATGTTCCGTGAATGATTGAAAAGCTCGAGGATAGAATCGGCAACTTCACTCCATTGCTTCAATACGCGATCGCGACTATGACTGTTAAAAATCGTCCGAAAACATAACAGATTTTACATCATATGCATTCGATTACGCGAATTCGGTCGGATAAATCTCGTGAAATACATGCACTGGCGATAATAAATGACTCAATATGCCACGGCCTTTCATTGCTTAAACTTAACCTCTCAGTTCGCAACACGATTACTCCGAATGCTTTCAACTCGAAGACAAAATGGATAAATCACAGCAAGAGTTCACGCAAGAACTTGGCGAGAGACTGTACGAATCTAAAGAAGTTAAAGAAATAAGCTAGTAAGTGAATCTCATTATCAGCTCGCGATCGCGTTTTGATACGCAAATAATGTGACGACGCACGGAACATTTCGCGGCGCGACTTGCCGAATCGAATACCGCAGTACGAATGGCAGTACATTGACCTTGCCTAAAAACATTGAGCCGTTAGTAAACGAAAACAATTCCCAAGGCTGCGCGTCAGTTTTATTACTATTCCCGGAATACGTAACGTACTATGAAATAGATATGTACATGCGAAATATCTATGCAACTTTAAATTTCGAAAAAATTATATCATTCATATGTTCTGCGAGTTTTTTGACGTTATCTAAAATAGCACTCCAATTCAATTAAACTAAGGGAATTTAAAAATTGCAATAATAATTATTTAAAGTTTAATTTTTAACAGTTATGTTAATTTGATTATTATGTACTTGTTTTAATTTATTGCCTATATTGAAAAAAATCTTCGGAATTAATCGATTTTTCAGAAGTTCATCCAAATTCAATGTTCTTACAAAAAAAGCTCAACAAAAATGACATTTTGATGAAACCAAACAGAATTTCTGAATTTAATTAAATTAAATTAAATTAAAATTTCTAGTTATTATAACTAGAATTAATTTCAATTTGTTTTCCCCAACAAAATGCTATTCTTGTTAGATCTGTACTTCTGTTAGTTTAATCAGAACATTTTTGTGAGTGCATAAAATCACACGATACTTTGTCTCTTGAGACAAAAGAGTTAAAAAGACTGTAATATAATAAATTAATTTACATAAATACTTCTCTTCAATTAAATTGAGAATAATTATCATTCTGTAAATAAATGTTAAATTTAATATCCACATATCGAGCTTGAAAAAGATTAATTTCAAACAACGCGTATCATTTCTTCGTTAATCAATATAAGAAAATTACTCATTATTATTCAGAATATAAAAATATAATACAGAACAGACTTTTCTAAGTCCTAATTGGAATGTTTAAAAATCTATTCCTATATGAAGTCAAGTTTTCCATATGGAGATAATTATTCATAATTCTTAAAAAATAGTTCAATCATTTTTAATGTCAGTTTTGAATTATACGTAATTTTTTCCAATTAAATATTCAATTGATACAAAATAAAATAATTATTATTATGTACATATAAGTATACCTACCTTTAAACCTTAGTACATACTTTAGTTTTTCACACCTTACTACACATGTTCGGTCATTCGTATCCTGGATTAATTTTCATCACTTTTACAAGTATATATGAATTATTAAGTTATTACGATTTTTACATATATTTTAACATCTTTAGAAAGTATTTGTACAATTACATATTCATAACAAATTGTAGATAAATTGTTATAATTAAATATAGTTAACAAAATGAGAAAAATACACTGTTTCATATAAAAATGAAACAATAAACTCTAAAATAAAAATGTTTAAAAGCAAAATATAGTTCAATAGCTTAAAATTGATATTCCTACAACTACAAAAAAAAATAATTCAAGTGTTGGCTGTCCAAAAAGTTTATAGTTATTGAGTTACTTGAAAATAATGTTTTTTTAATATGCATAAATAGCTATAAATTGAAGATATATTACATTTATATTTTAAATAATGTATTTTACTATTGCTATTGTGTTAAAAAAACTTATAATTTATTAGAAAAATGTTCTTTATAATATTACAGACAATAATCTAATATATAATATTACTGACGTTTTGCAAAGGTGACAAAAATCAAGTTTAGTGTAATATGTTGTTCTAGAGTTAAATTCTTTTTTTAATAATTCGCGAAATATTCCGCAATACAATCAAGAATTAGTTGAAAATAAAGAAAAAAATAAAAATTTTTTAGTTACAAAAATGTACACTCCGTACACACGTTGGATCATTTGTGACCCAAAGGTGAATTTCGGAATTATGCCAATTAAAGAATACACACGAATTGAAGCCGGCAATGCACAAAACTTGTTCTCTAGATGCTAAACTTGTTTTAGAAATAAAAAAGAGACCGGTGCCTTTAGTACTTCAAAGAAAAAAACATATGCAGAGCACGAATAATCCAAAAGTGTGTATTAATAATCGATTATTAAAACATGAAGAACAATTAAAAATAATAACTCAGATTATGTCAAGATTATCTCATGTCAAGATAATTATGTCAAGATAAATTCGATTTGAAGTTTTCTCAGTCGTTATACATATAACGTAACAATCATTAATTGATTTTTGAGATAATTCACTTAAACTGTGTCGTCACGTCTCCAAACTGGTTTTAATTTTTTTAGAAAATATATAAATATATATTATATTAATATAACAATTGATTTTTATACTTTGTCACATAAAATCAACATCAATGAAATGTATATTACGTTTATTACACGACATTGTCAGATTGACATAATTAATAACATTAATCACGATATTATAATTTTGAATAATAATGTCTCTCAGACTTCTATTCCCTAAAACTTTTAGAGTGAAATCTCATTCTTGAAGACTGAAATTTTTTAGTGAAGACTATTTTTTTTCAAAACTAGCTCAATTTTCATTCTTTAGAGCAAGATTCCATTCCGAAGAATTTAGAGAACTCATGATAACACAGTCATTAATTATATCAAGGCAACGTTGTACATTTAATCGTGTGAAATAATAAATAAATGTAATATAAAAAGACATTGTTTGGTGTCGATTTTTTTATACGAACAAAAGTATAAAAATCAAAAAATTGTCATATTTAGTGTAAAAGAGAATAAAAACTAAATCAATCGAATTTTTGCATTAAACATTCGATAGACGGCGGCTTTTTCCTGCAGCATCTGCATGCAGCATGCGAGCGGATGTGTTCGAGAGAAAGTTACGAACGCCGAAAAAACCATATGACGAGGATCGACGATCCCGTTGTGCATGCCGCATAATGACTCGATTGTAAATCCATGCCCGCGCGTTGCATCATTCATGTGGCCCGAGGGCGAGAGAACGCCATATTTGGCCCCGTCTCATCCGAACCTCTCTCCGTAGGGAGGGCTATTTGTTCATTAATCTTATAACGCAACTTCCCCTCTTCTCTTCTGGGTTGCAAGCGCATGAATTACCAATGCCGGTTACATACAGCGAGCGCCGCAAGTCCCTTATCCCGCGCGAGTATGTACGCGCTCGATGAGTGGAGAGAGATAAAACAACATCTATACATTTTTACAGGAGTATTCCATCAATGTAAAAAATCACGAAAAATATCAACATAAAAACAATTATTTGTTTAAAATGTTTACTATCGTGTTATTTTAAAATAACAGATGTTTCTCTACAAATTTTATTTTATTTTATTTTTTTTTAACTTTAAATATATTACCAATTACAGTCTACGGTATAAATTTCTCTATAAAAATAAATTTTATATTGATAACTGATAGATAAGAAAGTTTATTACATATCTATATTTTTTAAGTTGATTTCTTTAAATTAAAAATGTAGATATTAATTTAAAGATAAATTATTCAAAAATTATCAGAAGAAAATAATCTCTAACTGTTTTTATAAAAGGATCTGTAAAACAGTACTAGTATCTTTAGGATATCATACGTAAACTTCTAAGAATGCGGCGTGAATTCACAATTGTAACTATCATTGTTTATATTAACGATATAAATAGGTGATTCATTGTCTATTATCTTCCATTTGCTAAAGACAACGATACTCAATTATAGAGATACTCAATTATGTCGGATGATGTAAATGTGCATGTTTACACGCTCACACGTCAATTAGCACGCGATATTTTATTGTTAGATTAAAACAGCAGAGAGCTGTAGAGGACTGATCAAATAAAAAGAATCTACATTTTTAGTACCTACAATTTTTTCTATCGTTTCTGTTTCGTGTGATTAAACTCTTGATTTAACTACTTATTTAGAGCAGCACATTTAAATACAAATGTAAAAGATACATCGTAGGACTATTCTAGTAAGAAAGTAGGACGGGTATAGTAACCTTACCATTTGGATGATGCAATGGACCATGTGAAAAGTTATTTCAACAAAATATAATGTGTGAACATTCGCCGGGGATTTAGGGATAATGACTAGATAACGATCTTCCCATCTTCCTGCAGAACAAAATCAACTTGGAAATATAAACATTCATTTGGATTTGAGAAAGAAAGATAAAACGATTTTTTCGAAAAATAATTTAGAGAGCGCAGAATATAGATAGTTCTTTTGTTAAATAAATTTAGATTCTTTTTTCATGGTATATCGCGACAGCTTTAATAAATATTATATAAAGCAACGCGCGTATTTTTTTTAGTAATTGCTATCTACGCGCAACAAATTGCGAAGTTTCCCCTTAATGTCACATAATGATAAATTGAAACATTTGCGCTTTATCTTTTACGACGTGAGAGTATAAACGACCTGGTAGAGTACAATGATTTTAAGGCACCTAAAGTTTATTTAATGCTCACTTCTGTGGGTAAACGAAGATCTATTCTTCCAGCAAGACAAAGCCAGTTGTTAATGTCAAAAGTTCTCTCAGAACGACCAATTAAATGCACAGCTAATTTTGAGTGTTACGTCTCTTAAAGTTTGATCTTCTCGATTATTATAACTACAGTTATGTAATTAAAGTTATGTAGAGAAAACAACAATTTGCTGCAGACTTCTATTAATTTTAGAGAATATTCTTACAATTCGATACAATGGTAATTTTTGTTAGAGCAGTTGCATGCTTTATCTTTAATGATTTACGTAATATTTATATATTTGCGCGTCGCATGAATTTTGATAAATTCGTAGTGTTATCTCGCAAGATTTATATTCTCTACATAAATTTACATGTACAATTAGAATTCTACAATTCATTAGAGTGTTAGATTTTAGTCAAAACAAATATTAATGATAAATAATACGATTCAATAAGCATGCTTTTTACATGATGAATGAACACTATGAAGAATTTTACATCGGCGTGCATTTATTTAAAGAAACTGTCATCATATCAATTTTACACGCGTTGACTGCCGTTTTACTTTGTGTATTGTCCCAGATATATGATGAGATTACGTCATAGTGCACTATAAAGGCAATGCAAATATTTCATTAGTCACGTCTGTACATACGTACTAATCTACATATATAATTACAAAATATAATTACGATATACTGTTAGAAGTTAATTAACATTGCGCGATACAACTCGATAAGACGCTATTTCGAACAAATAAGTAGCGAACAAATGGCAAAAATTGACACATATGTCCTAGATTATGACATGTGCATGCATGCTGAGTACATGAAAATAAAATATTTCGTCTCTAAATACTTATAAACATATTTGATATATATATATACATAATAAAAAAAAATATATGAATTCAATATTTCCGTTATAATCGTAATACCGATGCAAGGAAATTCTTCTGTCAAAAAAGGGATATGCTCACTAAGAGTCTTATCAGAATGCCGTAATCTTAAATTCCGAATAACAGGAAATAATTTAATATACTATCGATACGTAAGATAATATCAATTCAACGTGTTGCTTACGCGTAACGTTTTGCTGACAAGCTCGCGGAATCGATCGTGATCTCCTTTCACCTGTCATTAATTTTCCCCGTATCACGCCACATGCGACAGTCGAAATTTATCTCGTGGAAACAGGAGCGGCGCGGCGTGGCGGTACGTTTGTACGCACGTGTGACGTGTGCTAGCCGTGAGCGACTCGTGCAGGTTGCGCGGCACATTTCGCCGAGACGAGACTTTCTTCGTCACAATGAGAAGTGTGCTGGTGGAAGGGGGGGGGGGAGGACAAGGGCTCTCGACAATAGCGTAACGCGAAACGGTACGCGTCGGGCTGCTAAGTGCATTATGCCTTGGCGAAGGCTGCAACGAGTGAGCGGAGTTGTGTGCACAACAACGGCGCAAAACGAAGGGTGGCACTGCGTTCTATAGACCTCCTCGCGTTCGTCTTTCTCCTCTTTTTTCCCCCCTTTTTCTCCTCTCGCTCCTTTCACTGCGTTCCATCGGCACACACAAGTGGAGTCAACGACTGCCGCGCGAGAGGCCCATTCATGAAATTTATCGAGGTAATCGTCGTTCAGTTACGCTGCAACGAGAGCAGGCTACGGCAGTGATCATGTCGCACCGCGTACACGCGATATGTTATTGTACACCGTGTGTCACGCATGGCCCTCGAGCACGATGATTCACCCTCGAAGAGACATTTTATGGCGATCCGGTTTGTCTTTTCAGAGATACCTTAGAGAGAACGTGCTTTTTTACAGTCAGAACTCCTTTATTCTGTTACTAATCGATATAGACTAACGACAATGCTTATTGAACTTTGTAATTCGATTAGATACGATGTCGTTTAGCTCTAGAATATGATATTAATTCGAAGACTTAACGACGAATCCATCAGAAATATATATTTTTATTCTATACTATTTCAATCAATCCAATTTTTTTGTTGAAAATATGAAAAAATATATCCTACAATATATCGCGTTTTTGTTACCGAAGATAAATGTTAAAAATTATTTCTATACGTAGATTTATGCAAATTACATCAAAATAGCTGACGATAAAAATTCAATTCAAAACTGATATATTTTGCATCTCAAATAAATTGTTAGATGTGATAATCAATTTCTCTCTTTAACTTGTATTTTTCTCAGTATTAATAATTATTTACAATTACAATACGTTCAAATGTCTTCCACTTGGATATATTTTATATTTTAAGATAGTGCTTAAATAATATGTGAACCGAGGTCAGTGAATTTAATATTCAATATTTCAAATTGATGAGAGCCATATTGAATCTCGCTATATCTCGTTGCAGTTTCGCGCGAATGACTCGATCAATCGTGCACATCGCCAAGCCGACTTCCGAAATACAAAATGGTTCGGTCGGAATATAAAAAGGGAACAGCTAGCGATTCGACGAATATACACACGCCCGAAAACAAAACGGTGGCTGACAATCCGTCATGCCGCAACAATGATCCCGCGCGTGACAATCCCCGCATCCGGCAGCGGTCAAATTCAACGAAAAGCCAGGAGAGAGAGAGAGAGAGAGAGAGCAAGGGAGAGAAAGATAGAGAGAAGAGAACCGGATTATCCCACGGACGATCTACTGGATTTCGCAAACACCGAGAACCTTATCCGTTATCCGTGGCCGCTCGTCGATCACGCTCGGCGAACCGGTAAACCGCGCGAAACCGTCGAGCGACGCAGTTTCTCGGATATGGAATTATTTCGAACATGAATAACAAAAGAGTTGGAATGTTGAAAAAACTCATTAATATTACACACATCAGTTATTTTTCAGACTATAAATAAGCAATAAGATTAAATAACCGGTTCATAGTGATGTATCATAAACCTTTATATTATTGTACTTGATAATTTATTAATCCTTCGCCGACAATATTGGATTTTTAATAAAGGCGATATATATATATATATATATATATATTGCAAATTCTAGTAGATTTAAAACTATAAGAAATAAATAAAATACAATTTCTATAAAAACTCATTGTTAAAGCTTTAACAATTATACAACCATTTTTTCAGATTTTTATATAATCCAGAATAATAAAAAAATGTTCCTCTGTTTATCGAACTCCTATTGCTAATGAAAAAGTTCAAATTTGATGTTGCCGGTGAAGAGTTAATGTAGATCTCAAGATTCACGTACATGTATTCGCATTTAATGTTAAAAGTAATTTCGATTATTTCTTTTTTAAATTTATGTTGCGTGCAAATTTCATGCGACATCACTGAATCTCAGGATCATGCCAGGGTTGAATGCTAAATGCGAGATAAAAATAATAACAAGTTATACGAACATTTTCTGTTACATTTCCAGCAAAAAAGATTCATCCTCTTTAATTACTAACAATACCTACAAGGATAATATATCAACATTCCGATCCGCTCGATACATATGGAAATTCGAATCAAGGCACTGCAGATCGAAGCAGCGCGGACTGCGTCGGATGCGTTGGATGCGTCAACAAATAAGCGGCCGTCGATTGCGTTCTCATGCGAAAAGCACACGCAGTGTGCACGCAGGTACCACGGCATGCGTTGCATTCGCAAAGGCCGCGTTGTGCCGCAACGACAGTCGAGGGTTGGTGCGTCGACAACGCGCGCGATAGCTGGCATTGTAGAGAGAGAGTTCAATGCGCTTCGGTGACTATGACGGAAGTAGAGGAGCGAGGGGTTCAGGGATAGGGGAAACGAATGGTAGGAGGGAGGAATAGCGACCGAATAGCGGTGAATGCAACCGATGCATCGCGTATGAATATGCACGATAAACAGGACAGAGTGTCGCTTCGAAAGAGACTGAAACAATTCAGTGCCGCCGGAACTGCGTTCCTTTATACGGCACGAGAATCGTCAAAGAGACAGAGGAGATTGATAAAAAAAGGAATAAAAAATGGAAAAGGAGAGAGTGTTCAGTGTGGCGCATAGTGATTGAGGGATCGTCAGTCGGTCGGCATAATCGATACTCATTTATGCAAATACGATCGTTTCTAGTTGTCCGACAAATGTGCGCACTTTCAGCAAAGAACGCGACCTAAATATCACACATATCAATATTCTATTCTTCGCCTATGTTTCTAATTACATACATATTTTCTCAATGACAGATTAAAAATTACTGACCGTCTTATCGTTCGGGTTATCGTCGTTTACACACTCGTCGCACGGCTGTCTGATACAATCCTTTGTGTTGCATTACAAGTCGGTCGAGTCCCGCATGATTTAATGGCCATAAACATATATAATCGCACTATCACATTGTTATCGCATCGATTTTCAAATATCAATCCGATTAGCCTCAGCGAGTACAAAGACTTAATTTTCTCTATTCGATTATAATATATTGTTAAATATCAAACAATGGTAATAAAATCTTATGAGTTAAATAATCTTTTGTTATTTTTAACTTCTATGTCAAAATGTAAATCAATCCATTTCTGCGGTTAGTTTCCAAAATAACCAACACTATATAGCACTTAAATAATAAATTAAATTTCAATCAAATTTAATACATTTCTTTGAATTAAATTATTTAGTTGATGTACAATTAAAACAATTCCATTGGTTTAGTTAAATCAACAACATATCAAATTGGAACGGTAACGATTTATAAAAATGATTAAAAATAATTCAAATTGGATACAATTTGATTATGAATTTACAGTATAGCATAAACATGTATTTCACTTCAGATATTTACATTTTATTTTTATAATTTATTATTTATCTCCGTCCAAATGTTTGCTTTCTTTTCTTCGTACTTACTACGAAGACATCTTAGACGATGACATGTATGCAAGTCTCGATCGAGAGTTCTCTATTCTCTGAATGCACGGCCTTCGTCACCCGATAGCGCGGCTGCATTTCCCGTCCCTTATTTCCGCCTACCACGCTGTACTTTGCACCACCCACCCGCTATCTACCGCTCCACCGAAGCTCCGATATTACTTCGGCGTTGCATCTGCAGGGAGCATGCACACGCGGAGGCGTCGGAGTCGCGTTATATACGATTACGCGCGAGAGCATGACAAGCCCAGGCATGGAGGACAGAAAGTCGATACTAGAGAGAAGGATACGCGTCTCGGTGGCCCGTCCTCCCGTGGATCGACCGATATATCGATGCTCTCGCGCCCGTCGCATCGGAGAGCGTCGACCTAAGCTTGCCGATCGCGTTGCTACCTCGAGGGAGTTAATGGGCTGACCGCGATCAGTAGTACGCGAGCGAGATTAATTATCAGCTAAAAGGGAGAGAGAGCAAGAGACAGAGAGAGAAGAAGAGAGAACGAGAGAGAGAGAGAGAGAGAGACAGAGAGAGAGAAGGCAAGTGTTTCAAGGATCTCTAATTTTATAGAATTTTAGCTATTATACAGACAATCCTTCAATAATTTCAATATTAAATAAGAGAAGTAAATATAATTAATTATTGCAAGAATTTTGAACAATAATGTATCCTTTCATTTATTATTGTAGTAGAAAATCAGACATTTTTTCCTGAATTGATATAGTATGATAATAATTGCATATAAATGTTATATCAACTACAAATACACACACACACACACACACACACACACACACACACACAAGAGTACGTCTTTATTTTTTAAACTTTTTAAATTTTGAAGCAAAAGTACAAGTTAATATGTGCTCTGACTTAATTACGAATTGTATTTGCAGTGGAATAGTGATTAATAAGTTGACAATAATAAGTTGATAGGCGATGCATATATCTACATGCGCAAGTAGATTTATGCTGATCAAAATATTTCAAGCATCTATAAATTCACTTTCGCTATTACTATGATAATCGTGGTAATAATAGCGATGATGGCTACTAATGATTTCTTACAATGATTCAATTTTTGTATGACAAAGTGCTGCTGCGAAAATGCGTAATGCAAATTAATGAATAACCATTACAAAAAAAAATCATTAAAAAAGCTGGTTGTACGATTTCCTTTTATATGTTCACCATTCAAATATTATACATACATATATAAATATGCTTCTTTTATCACTGAAAATATACCCTGTATTTTTTCTTGATACTCTCAGTGAATCATCGGAGCATGATGGATATTATTTCTGTCTTCTTGTATATTTTACTCTATTTATGCAAATTGCAATTATACACATGCCAGACAATTAAAAAAAGAAAAAGATAAAATGAAGGAATATCAGAATGTATAAATCAGAGGTATTTGATACCTATCATCACTACAGCCATATCAATATCGCATTCAGAGTGATACGACGCTGCGTGTTTCGCAAGCGACGTAACGTCGAAACAAACGGCGTATGAAAGATAGCTCACAATCGTCGCAGCTACGATAGTGTTTTCAATGCGACACCTGTGTCATCGATCAACCGTGTCGACTCGATTGTAACCGAATCGTTATCGAAACACGACTATTAGCGATCACCGTCTTGCGGCATTAAATAACCGCTATTAACATTCCATTTGCATGCGTAGCGGGTGTGAGTAATGACAGATGGCAGCCTCATTAGTATCATTGAAGAATGGCGAGTCATTTGAGCAGAGTATTGGGGTCTGAAGGATCCTTGGGCAAAAAATCAACGACTCCACGGCCGTTCCATTTTTCTTGCATATGCACGGCTGTCTCCAATCAATTCAGCCTTTAGCGGAATTGACGACGGAAATAGCAACACCGAACCCAGACTGGAGAGCCGATCAATGAACGCTTTCTCTTCGTCTTGGCTCCTTATTGCCGAGCTATTTTTGCAAGAGGAGAATAACGACCGCAAGCATGCACGTCATTGAGTACAATTGGCCACATTGTCGTAGGAAGGCACGCAGGTCACACGCTGATGCATAACCGTGTCATCGATTAATCCACGTCTTAACGGATCTCTAGAAATCTGCAAGTGCACAAGCGCAGAAGTGTATTCGATATGTTATACTGATCGATAGAATAAATACACCTTAATTAAATAATAATCCGAAAGACTAAATCTTAGTTCAACATTTATTTGAATATCTTTCTACACAATTAAAATTTATATGAATGAATTAAATAAATGGTAGACAGATGGATGATATAACAAAAAATTCTTTGTCAATTTTTCACGCTATTTAATAAATTAATTGAAACATGAAATGAAGAACACTAGAATTGTTGCATATGCAAAATTACGTAATTGACTTTATTTATGACAGAAAACATGCAAAGAGCATGATGCTTCAAACGTTTTGTCATAAAGACATAATAGAATGAAAAATAAATTTATCGAGAAAAAAATGTACATTAAATAATCCAAACAATGTTTCTTTCTTTCTTAGATGACAACAATTTCTATATACGCATTTTTAAACACTTGATAATATCGAAGAATTCTATAGAAAAATTATTAAAAGAGCAGTTTAAAAATTGTAACTATACAATTCCAGCTGAAAATTTAAATGTGATACTTTCATTTTTGTTTTTCATTCAATTGCGAAAATCGATTTTCTATACGAAATGTTCCTATACCTTGACGGATAACATACTTGTGTGATTACGTAAGTACACAGTAGGGTTTCGCGGTTGAACGTATTTCACGTCGCTTTACGTTTCTCGGATCGTATGCATCAAATTAAATTCGTAGCGTGTAAGAAGCAGAACATCGGGCATCGTGCGGCATCACGCCGCACATTGCAAAGCAGAACATCGTGATATCACCGCAGGACTTTACGATTTCTCTGTATTACGAACTCGCCTCGTTCCTTCGCGCCAGTCTCACGCAAAGTCCTGAACTCTCAGCAATGTAATCGGGAATGGCACCACGGCGACTCGTTTGCATCTCAAACGTGTCGAACGAGACCGCTCTTTCTCGTACGGAACAGGTATCGATCGACAGGATACGATCGAGAACGCGATCGCAAATCGGGCCGACTTATTCCCATCGTAAGAACGGACATGGGAATATCGCGCGAGATCGAAATAGAATAATTCGAGCGGCGCCGCTTCGATAAACGAAATTTATCGCGGCCAGGTAACCCGCCATGGCTTTACTATCTCGTTGGAAATGGATAATTTAGCCACCGATAGCGCCAGGTAACGAGATTATACGCTGAAATCATGTCGGATCGAGGAACATGTTTGCTGGAAACTTGCAGCACTGGACTGCTTGCTGATGTTGGCTAGAGCGTAACGTATGATGGGTCTGCGCGTGGAAATAAAAGACGCTAACAGCAAGCTGGCTTTTTGGTAACGGCAAATAACTGTGTTTACGAAGCTCCCTGGAATAGCGTTGTTATGTGTACGTATTGCGTGACAGCCACAAACTGCAACCGTATACCAGGCTATTGGACGAGCGCAAGCGAACGGAAGGGAAAAAGTCGGAAATTTCGCATACAAACGCTCCCGCGAAAATGTTCGATGCGCGTGAAACGCGCTTCGGGGAATAACGATTTATCTGGGCCAAATTTCGTATACTATAGCCAGGCGAACTGACTCGTCGCATTTTCCGTGCTAATTAAAGTAGCATGTAATTGAAAAAAATTCAGATAACGCACATGCCGGGTTTAACGTTCAGCCGTAATTCCATTGGTTTTACGTCAAGCGTTGTAATACGAGAGTAAATCGAATAATCCATGGTGCATATTTTTATTTAAACGAAATGAAATGATAAATCGATCATAAGACATCATCTATGGAACATCTAATAAATACAATATAAATTAAATTATCGTTTATATGATAATATTTATCATAAACAGATTTTAGCACGAACGATATCCGGGTCATGAATTATTCCCACAGTAAAAATAACTTGGATCGATCAAAGAAAATGAAATAAAATTGCTAACGTAGATTTAGGAGATTTTAGGCCAGGTTGGAACTATATGGAGATAACAAAAATAGATACATGCCATCTGCTCGTAATGCTTGTCTATCTATCCCGACCACGGAAACAACGCATCCGCCATCTGCTTTTGCAGATGTTCTATCCACTTTGTTCTCTGCTCTGTCGTCAAACAAACATTTCTATCTGTATATGTACATAATCCTGCCATGAAACACTAAAACGGCCATCATCAACGTGAAATAATAGACTTTAAATTACGTTAGCTAAGTAAATCGTGTTCGCGCTCCTGGTTGAATTCTGCTTGATACAAATCCTTAAACCGAAATCCAGTCCTGGTACCTCTCATCGTTTTTCTCTTTCATTTATTCATCCGTACTTCGCTATTCTCTTATTTACGTTGCGGCGTCTATCTTTGCCACAAAGGTAACCTTTGACCTCCCGTTTAAGAGAAACCCCGCGTCCCATGTAAAATATTCACTGTAGAGACTTTTGCATCTAGACACAGGTGTCCTAAAAAGTACATTTGTCGCAGGTAAACGAGAAGAAAGCGAGAAAGCGAAAAGAAAACCGGGTCACAATGTGAAAACGACGGATTAACCTTTCGCCGATCATCAAATCGACCTCAATAGACATATGATTCTGTATGTTGCAGCTCTAAATTTAAAAAATGAATCGCCCGATTGATTCTTGATGGCTAACAATAACAAAAACGAATCTATCGAGAAAATAATACCGTTAACGCGAGGCATGACATTTCCAAAATGGCATGTCTAAGAGAATTATTTCCATACACGATAGAGACGATTTCTTCCTTTTAACTGAGTTATATATACTTCTTAACCTCGAATAAATGTACCTTAACATAACTAGTTTATCTACAGGGCCTAAAAGCAGTGTTGAGCAGTATCTAGATACATGTACAGAGATATACTTCATGTATCTAAACCTGTATTTAAGATACATTTTCGAAGTACCTACGAAAAGTCAATATTTTGAGAAATCATGGTATCGATAATTTTAATCCAAAATGTTCATATGAACAGTTTCCGAGATTGAATATACAATTGCAAAATTACTGTTACGAAAGAGATACTATGCCTTTTTTTCATAGTTTATTGTACAAGAGAGTGATACATTTTTTAAAAATAAATTTCCAAAAATTCCATCGTTAGCATTAACATATTTTTCAACTCGGAATTTTTCAACTAGGACAATATTAATATAAACATATTTACCTAAAATGACAGATACCATCACCTCCCAGAATAT
>NW_017259254.1:2052320-2083073 GCF_001594045.1 Atta colombica | reverse complement strand
TGTCATGCATTACAGATTATTTTATCTTTCATTTTCCAAGTCTATTAAGTTTGTACGTGCATTTATTTGTATTTAAATGCACGTGTATCTAAATGCAATTTGGAATTCAATCAGATTCAAATCATAATCATATAAGTCTAAAATACTCTGATAAAAATCTAAAACATTCTACTAACAAGCAAAAAATTCACGAATTTAAAAAATGAATTTAAACAGTAACTATTATGTGTATTCATATTTATAAATATAGATGCTAATTCATACAGACACAAAAATCGACTACAAAAAACGAGAAAAATAAATGTTACGAAATGCTCTTCAAAATCAGACAGAATGTAAATAAAATTATTTATCAAAAATTTTTCGAGCAATTACTGTATATAAGAATATATTATAATTTTTCATTGAAACTCTTGAGAGCTAGCAGGTATACTAGCGTGTTAATTATAACGATGTGTTTTGCTGAAAGCTGTGGTATTACTGCGCTGGGATATTTCAACAGCGACTGCTGACTGCGTTGTTGAAAACGTTGTAAACGTTGAAGCTTATGCTCGAGGCTAGCACGCGGTAAACAAAGCTGCATGTTGTAATTGGAATTACAACGATCGCTGGTCGGAGGTCGTTTTAATATGATTCGACGTTCGATCGTCCGTAATTATTCCGCGTCCTGCGTAATTTGTATCACGCACAGGTACCTCCAATAAAACATACGATACCCAAATCAATTTTTAATAGAACAATGCACGTGTCGTTGGCAAAAAGCGATACGTAGTTCCTTTATAATAATCTTTTCACTCTCGCAACAATATCCCCAATCAACTTTGAAAAATAACAGAGATACGATATTCTTTTTAATTTTATTTTTTATTTTATATTAAAAAAAATAACTCACGTGAAATATCTACTTTTCAAATATCTATTTATCTTACTAAAAGAGTGAAATAAAGTCACAGTTGCATTTTGAACGAAGGGAAAATACAGTAAGAAAATGTACATCCATATTTTTCTACAGTCAGGCAACTTACGACAACCGTCACGGTTTTCCTGCGCTCCACCGTTCGTCGGAATAAAATTTTTCGTTGCACACTCGCGTTCTTCACTGCGGGATGTTTTCAGTCTAACTCGGTCGCTCTCTCACGAGACGGTCGACAATTTACTGCCGTTATGAGACCCCGTGTAATATCGCAACGACAGTAAAAACACGGCGCTTTTCTGCAACGCGGAAGCGTACCGCGACAAAGCCCACCGAAAGGCAAGAAACTTCGGCGAGACTTTGGTTTCCTCCTTCCTGACTGTTTCTCTCCTCGGATCGCCATCGGAGCGGTTCCCTCAAATCGAAAGCGACGGATGCAGCGGTAGCATTCCGACATCCCGAAGGGGTAAAAGGGTACACGGAAGGGAGGATGAAGTTTGCGCGCGTTTCTCGAGTACTCTCGTTATCGTATCTTGCCGATACAGCAACACAAGGCGAAATTTCAAGACATGTTAAGGAGGGCGTTAAGATATTAAATCCGAGAGCTATGTCGAGCTTCGGGTTCCCAACTAATTATGGAGTTGAGTGCAACCTTAAACTCCAACCCTTCTTTCCTCTTATCCCCTCCTCATTCTCTCCTATGTCGTGCCAAGCCCGCCGTTTTAACGGACCCACTGCCAGCCACCCTCCCGCAACCCCTTCCTGGTCCGCAATTGATTTAAGACTTCACCGGCAGCTGTGCGAATGCGAAATTGGACGGGAAATTTGCTTCGCCTACCTTAGCTCGTGCAGCCCATTTCTATCAGCGATGATGCAAGATGAAAACGAGAATATAGAAATTCAGTTTAACAACATCGAGATGTCCGGACAATCATATTGCACGTAACAGGAGTACGTCTCTTTTGTATGATATCTTACCTGGAACAAAAAAAATTTACATTTATAAAATTGTAAAAAAAATTGTGTATAGATTTTTTGTGGATAGATATTTTTATTTATTTCGATTAATTTGACCACTAATTTAATTAATATAAAATTCAATTAATAATTAATTAAAATATAATTATTTTGAGTAGATATAAATATAACATGATTATATTTTAGAAAAGATAAGATTTCCTGAAATTTTAGAATATTTAAGAATAACTTGTCTTATACATTTAAGTGAAAAATAAAATAAAATATTCATATGCACAATACATAATTAAGATTGTGACACAATTGTAAACAATTTTGTTTCAAATTTTGATGAAAAAGTATTACTTTAGCAAGTAATCTAACAAGAAAATAGACTTTAAGAATGTCATGTAAACAGTATATACACGTTAAATGTATTTATTCGCTGCTATAATAACGTCGATCGCAAGAATTAATTTATAGTAAATCGTGGGAGTAATGCGAGCACAAGACAAGCAAGTTACAGCTTAAAGTCAGTTTACAACGATTTATAAGACATTATGATCTCTAACGACCGGTTTGGTTAAATGACCCGAATTCCTTAGTAAATCTCTAACGAGACGAACTCCGAGAATGAGAGCCCTTGGGTTAACTTCCGCCAGGTCGTTTCAATTATCCAGCACATTCTAATGATCTAAACGATTGCGCGACCACGATGGAACGTGTCATTCCACGTTAGCGTGGGTCAGTGAGGATGGACGGTCTTCTCGTTCATCCACCAACGAACTCACGTTGTTTGCGCCGGAAAAAGAAAAGAAACGGGGAATGGGCAATCGTAATTTCTAGAAAGCTTTTCTAGATAATGGAATTCTCAAGACCTAATAAAGCTTTCCATTCACTTTCTCCTCAATTCTTCCCAGTGTTTTACCACTTGATATTCAGTTTCTTCCGCTAACGTCTTTTAAAAATACAATCCTCGTAAAATCCAATGGCATACGCTCTTGAGGCACTTCTTATGAGTCTTACATGAACATTGATCGGCAAAATAAGCGAAAAATTCTAATAAATTACGATTAATTTAATCAAAAATATTGCTGAGTAATTTGATATCTTATGATATTACATAATCTAGAAAATAAAATAACATACTCTGTTTTGTTATTAATATCTTCATTAACTTATTAAATCGTACTAAATTTTTCTTTTAATGAGACTCTTTCTAAATATTATAAATAGTTAACACATTTAAATATTTAACTTAAATATGATAATAAATATATATTATGTAGACATAATTTTTAAAAACGTTGACATTTTAAAAATACAGAAAATAATTATATGATTAAAAAATTCACCTAAAATGTAATTCATAGATAAGCGCGGTAAATACATAATATGTTCGAGTTATAAATATTAATACTATAATTAGCTTACCAAGTGATTCACGCGACTCATAAAAGTACTTTGGTATTATTTATGTAGTGCGCGTGTCTCAACAGTATTCGTGGACCATCCTCATTGAAGTAATACTTCTCTAGAAAAATCATTTTTTTTTGGAAAAGCAAAATTGATCATACAGAAATGAAACGAGAGTTTAATAGAAAGAGTCGGCTAATTGCAAGAGGAAAATAGAAAATCAATGCATCATAACAACAATAATGAATCATTTAAGAAGAAATTCAATATATAATGTTAAATTCAATATATAATTCAATAAACAATAAAAATATAAAATATCTACTTGTAGCATACTTAATAAAAATTGTTAATACATCTTTATCAATTCTTATCATATACGTGTGTGTGTGTGTGTGTGTGTGTGTGTGTGTGTGTGTGTGCGCGCGTGTGTGTGCGTGTGTGTGCGTGCGTGCGTGCGTGTGTACACAAATGTGAAAAGTAAATTTAAAGCTAATACGCGGAAAAGTAAAGCAAAGTATGTCGGTTTATTGCCACTGCCATGGCCATTACGTATTGCACCAGAATATGCTTTTAAGCCAAGTATGCCGGAGCGTGACGGAATGCGCTAAAGTCCGCCAAATTACGACACAGTGCGCCAAAGTAACTGTGACACCCTCGATAGTAGCCGAAGTAAACGAGATTAAGGCTGCCGAAGTACGTTAGAGCGCTTTATTAGAGTAGGTCAAACTATTCCAAATTAGCTTCTATTCAACTTGCTTTAGCTTATTTTGGTGTACTCAAACGATCGTCTAGTTATTGAATGAAAAAACCGGTTATCCGATTATTGAAACAAACATTGAATCTTATCAATATATTCCACAATATCACATTAGCATTTATCTGAAATTAATTTTTAGCAAAACACTTATTTGAACTTATTCTTAGCAAAGCTTAGATTATATTTATATTTAAAATATAAAGGTAAATATCGTAAAGGAAAAATATCTTAACATCATGGATTAACAACTAAAACTTTGTGAAGCTGCAAATCATTAGGAAAACATGAAGACGGTTGATTAGCAGCAAAGCTTATACAAATATTTAGTCGACGACGGTCTTCGTCTATAAAAGGTGGTACACCATAACATACTACTACGTGGCTTCAAAGCCATTTGTAAAATGTCCCTCGCCGATTCCGCAATTTTAAGAGACGTATCGGTCTCGTTTACCGTGCGCGCTGTATTTTACGACTGCTCCCACTTCCGCGCAAAGTGCTCCTCGCCGCAGCCGATATATTTCATGCAGATGTTGCCCGAAAGTAATCGAGGTAACTCGATACGGACTCCACCCTTAAACGAAGGAACTTTTCGAGACCTTCGGTGGCGTAGTAACGATCTTTCTTAGAAATCGTTTCGTATCCCTCCATCGTAACATGGGCAAAATGTCGATCGTTTGCACCGGTCCGTTCGACTGTTAGGGTTTGTTGAGGAATACCAATGATCCAAAAAAAATTAAGGGAGAGCGAAACAAGATCCCAGCTTGTATATCCGAATTTTATGTATTTTTGGATGATATCGAGCATCGACGAGTGAAAGATTGGTCGTTTCAAAAAAATTTTATAATATAATACCAAATCTACAATAACGATTGCCACGCAATTCCTAAAAATTCTAATACATTTTTAAATCATCGGCTCTTGAAATTTTCGGAAAATTATTTTTTTACTTAAAAGTAGTATAGAAAGAGAGAGAAAGAGAGAGAGAGAGAGAGAGAGAGAGAGAGAGAGAGAGATCATAACAGGTCATAACAACTGATATTAGTTTTAAATAGCAGTCGATTGCAAATATTACGTCAATCAGAAAATTAATTCTCCTATAACGTTATTTGCATGCTATAACTGTGCTGATCGAAAAGTCATCACGGTAATCGATATGTAAAATTGGAATTTTAACGCCATTTATTCATTCTAAAAACAGAATTCTCTTCCATCTCATTTTCAACGTGTCTCATAATAAAAATCGGGAAAATTGTTGACGTGAATGAATTGATATAGCGATCACCGCTACTATCTTGAAATGTTTTTCTACATCTCTGATCACTGAAGTTTTATATAAAACGTATTTTTGATTTATATGTCACTTTATCGATAGATTATTTTATGAACATCAATTACGGAAATAAGACATCAATTAATCATCAAAAATGATACTGTAGTCAATTAGTACGTAAAATAAAAATAAAAGGAGGATGAATAAAATTACTAGATTTTGGCCTAAACGATGAAATCTTTTTTATACACATTTTCTTGTATTTTTTTATGTGTTGAATCATTTGCAAATGTTTATTTAAAAAAAATTAATTTAATAAAAACATGTTGAAAATTGCATTAAAAATAGCAGAATCTCGTCAAAATTTAATTTTTAATTGCAACTTTCAATATTTTCCCATTAGCTCAGGTTAAAACTAACTGTTTGCAAATGATTCAGCACATTAAAAAAATACAAGAAAAAACATGCATAAGAAAGATTTCATCATTTAGGTCAAAATCCGATAATTTTACCATACTCTTTTATTGCAACATATATCAATTAAGTTAATGACAGCATAATACTAAAAAAATTTATAATCATTTTCACAGTTTAATATCTCAGAAGCTCGTTTCCTTTTCGTCACTTAATCCAACGATTCGAATCTAGAGTTCGGTTCGCGTGCGCCTAAATACCGACCTTTGCGTGCGTTCGTACTTTTTTTTGTGTCGTGTACAGCGAATCACGTGCACGCGTACACGCGTTCGTGTTTACCGCAATGAAATCGATATGAGTTCTTTCGACGAGTTATTTCGAGACGGCGCCTCTTAGGAAAATATGAAGGCGTTCTTCTCCAAAAAAATGGTTTCTACTCATTATAAAATTATTTCTGCTTGTAAGATCGGCTGTGCATTTACATATATCATTATAATCATCTACAATTTACACAAATGCGTTCATGCGAATTCTTATTAGATGGTAAGCCAATTACAGAAAATTTTCTCATTAACCTTAAATTTAATAATTTAATAATCTATATATAAACACATTCTAAATATACATATTTTATACATTTTAATTGAATTTTTTTTATTTCATCAACTCTTAGATTAAATTATTGTAAGAAGCCTATTCTCGCAAATAAAATATTTTCTTATTTCAATCTTAGTTAAATATATCTAAAATTTACAACATGATTTATCTTTTAGTGTTACGTTTTATGACATATACACACATACACGCTGGTATTGCACACATATATAAATATAAACATATTATAATAAATTTTCTTCATCAATGCTAGACGTAAGGAATATAATGATAACAAGAAATGTATAATCTATCTTTATTAATAAAAAAGTTATGTTTAAAGTAAAAGAAACAGTACAATATAATATGTGCCATATCTACAGTGACACCAAAAAGTTAATAAATTGATAATGTTTTTTAATAAATTGATATATCTTACATTTATATACTAATTTAATATATTATTGATATATAACTTGTAAGATATGTACATCTTGCAGAAACATTATCGCAATGATCAAATAAATATTAAATCATCTTCTCTCTCTCTCTCTCTCTCTCTCTCTCTCTCTCTCTCTCTCGTAAATAAATCTCTTTCCTTTAATCTTAAATTAATGAAAAATTAAAATCGCGTTTTATAATGAAAGACGATAATAAATTGTATAACTTTCTGTCTCGCATTGCAACATTATTCATCGATTTATTATTTGGTAACACTGTAGAAAAATTCGTATGATTTAATTACCCTTAATTATTCTATGTCCTTTAAAAGTAACCGTAACATCGCGTATGTACCGTGATTTATTAACGCTGTTCTTACATCCAGGTCACTAAAGTTACAAGGCGATAGGAATCGTTGGTCGAATATACATTCATAACGCGGCATAAATCAACGACACGACGAAGGAAATAATAATGACTCGGGATACAAAGTCCTCTTATAGATACTGGATAATCTACACCCTTGTTTTCTTTTATACAGAGTATTATGCCGCGTCAATGAATCATCTTGTCCGCCGTGTGAAATTAACGCAAGTCTCAATCTCAGATCGTCTGAATGGATCTCGAAAGTTAGTAAACCTTCGATCGTTATTTCGCTCATAAACATACACTTTCAAGAAACGCTCCGAGCATGAATAACGCGTGCGGAATTTACACCGGGTGGATCCCTCGAGCGCATGCTTAAAACTGAAACTATTTCCAAGCAAAGTAAATGCAAATGTAAATTTTCTAGAAAATCAATATTTATTAAGCTTACGCGTGCTTATAAACATCAGTTTTAAAAAATAACTATGCGAAGTATCCACATAACTCTGAATGATGAATATGCGAAATTGTAATGCGAGCTGTTTCGAGTTGTATCTCTCTTATGCATCAAAATAAAGTGAGATAAATATATAAAAAATAATTAATTATCATTACGATACAATGAAATATAAAAAATACAAAAAGAACGAACATAATTTAGTGGCACTGAATTATTATAAAATTATTATAAAATCTTATTCAGGAGAAAAGTTATAAGACTTAAAAAATAGACTCGCGTCTTCTAAAAATTAATAGATAAAAGTGCTCTTGTTCTCGAATGTATTCCACAATTATGAAACAAGGTCTTCAATCGAGATAACTTCCTAATACGTCTTGAAGAAGAAGAATATATTTTGTTGCGCACATGACTAATTTGATCAATAATTGCTCTTCTCCTTCACGAGCACAATGAGTGACTGCAACGAGAATAGGAAAAAGACTCCACACATCCATTGCAACGTATAAAGCAGCGTTCGATTAAATTATCGCCTCGAAATGACTCAATGACGCGATTACACGAACGTGTATAATTAGCCCTATCGACGAAGGAAACGCATTCCTGTAAGATGACACGTATTCCTCGCAAACGGAAAAAACATAAACACCGCAGTTTTGTTCTGTGTGCTGCGCCATACGCAAACATCTGTCGGCACGGCGCGGCGTACAATGAGAAGAGCCTTCGGAAAGCGCGAGCGTGAAAGACTGCTTTTATGCGAAGTTTTACGTAACCCAAGCGTATACGCACCGTTCGATGCGCCAGTTAGGTGTTTACATCGGACGACGCGTAACGATGAAGCATATGGCGTACGCCTACGCGCGTGCATCTCTCTAATCGAGGCATACAAATAGGGATGAACAACGATGACGTCGATTAACACGGCGCGGCGCGCCGTTTCTCATGCTGCAATTCCATTAATCTCATCGTGGAATTTTCCCAGCTGCATCCGTTAAGAATCGCATTTGCGTTTTTTAATGCAATTCTTGCAAGAGTTACTGCAATTATTTCACTAATCATCCATTATGATATACTCCAGCTTAATAAATTATGAACTGTTATCATAAAGACTTTGTGACTATTTGATGAAGTTTTAAAATAGAACTTCTAGCTAAAGCAAAAAGTATTCGTACAAGGAAATTTTTTATAAAAAAAAAAATTTATAGAAAATAAACATTAATTAACAATTTTATATAATAAATACATTCTGTTCTAACATAAACAAATGAGCTCCGCATGTATTCCTGATTTTAGAAGCTAAATTTCTCGATTGTACTTTTTAAGCAAACAATACAATTTTTAATTTTCGCTTGTTTTTTAGATGCTATACTTTCTATAATACACATCTTTTTGATATATATAATTTTAAAAAACATACAATCTATTTTATTCTTTACTCGAATAAATTGTTAATTATCCAACAAGAAATGATCACCAACTAAACATTGAACATCGACAAATTGATGTTGAAATCATCGTATCGATGATACATCAATTGAATGACTCATTTTTCGCTGGATAATATTTACTTTTAAAAAATAAAGTTTTTTTATAAAATATTTTCTCTGTACGAACTTTTATACTTTTTGCGCTCATTGTATGTCTCTTTTACTATTGATTAATTCGTGTTATATGAGAAAATTTGAATTAGCCAATGGCTAAGTTTAGGAGTAATTCGCTTTTCGAGGACATCACACCTCTCAAAAAACTAACAGTCTTTCAATAATCACTGAAAATACCTACGTCCGATACTTTCCAGAATTTTTATTCGGCGGGAATTATATTTTTTATTTTAGATATTTTGTTCTCTCGAAAAATTCGTGCAGAATATTTTCAAACTCATCGAGACTCCTCACGGTCGAGTGTTCTGAGATGCATTCGAGATGCAACGAGAGCGAGATCGATTTCGTAGCGCATAATAGCGAACGACGATAGAACAATGCAATACGGAGCGATCTTGTGGCTTGACTCACGATTCTTACGCGCCGCACAAAACCACCTTTCCCATTACACTTACGTAACCGCGCACTTACGACGCCGCCAATGCCAGCCAGGTATTTACACGGTACGCCGCGTACGGACTCTACGCATTCCGCTGGCGCGGCGTTCACACACCCACGCATGTATGTGCAACGTGCCGTATCCTCGCGCCCTCCTTGTCCTCCCTTGCCTATATTTTCCGCACATGCACTCGACTCGTCCGTGGGACACGAAAGAGAGCGTCTCGCTTCGCTCCGCTCACGCGCTATACGGGATGTTACAATAAGGATGACGTCACTTCCGGAATATCCGGCACAGACCGAGAGGAGGAAGCTAGGTCGGTAGGTTGGTAGGTAGCCAGATGAATCAACCGAGCGAGTTAACACGACGTTCACATATAGACTGTTCCAAAACTGAGTGTCAACTCAATCATTCTCGTTCATATTTAGCATTCCTTATTTAGATTTTCCTTTATTTTCAACTTTGAGAACACATCTCCACAATAAAATCTTTAATTTTTTAAAATAAGTTTAGTTAAAATTAATTAGAAAACAAGATTCTTTAAATCTTATTCGAATTTTAAATGTCTTTTCAGTATGACATATTCGGTTTTTTTCTTCAATGCTTTTCCAATGCTTTTTTCGTTTTCGTTTATAACTTTTTATTAATAAAAATTCATTTGGTATCCTTAATATCTAATGTTACGATTAATAAAATAAATCATTACAATATGTTGATTTTTTATGAAAATTATAAATAATTGAATTAAGTTGGGTATACCATACATCAGTGCGTTGTTCCCTTAGTGAGACGTCTAAGAGTTAAATAATTAATTAATTAATTTCCAAAATTAAATAACTTCTTTTCTTTAGTCAACGTCTCTTAATAAAATAATTACTATTTTTTATTTGTCATGTAGAAGGAAATATCTGACGAATTTAGTATAATTGTAGCGTACGCTAAAGAAAAGGATTATGGTAATCGTTTCAGTGCCCAATGTCGTTGTCGTTAACGGTATGATACATTTTATTACGTAACAATCATGCTGAATGTTTATGATTCCACAAGGTTCTACTCGACGTTGAGTAAGACGTAACGTGTCCGTGAGCAGCTATAGCGAAAGTATTACGTACTATGTATATGCAAGGTTACAGGAAGTATATCGTGAGAAGAAAAGCCTCGTGATTATTAATATAGCAATCGAACAATTTTATTTTCGATATCTCCGTGAAATAGATGACCTGACAATTTTTAATATGGGAATATTATTGCTTTCGCATAATATAAAAAATGCGATTACCTATTAAAAAAAATACTCTCTCCGTTGATAAATAACAGAATTAAACAATAATTGTAAATTTGTCCATAATAATTAATTGTAAATCATTTATTGAGTTTCATGTTTTTTGAGTGATCTTAAAATTTACATTATCGAAGAAAAATTATTTAATTCTTCATACAGAGAACGCATCTAATTCGACTATATCCGATAGAATACTCTGAAGTCATAAACTCACTGTCCCTCGCTTACCGGAAATTTTGAAACGACGTTACTTTCGGCGCTTCCGTAATGCAAATACGAATCTTGTCGACACTGCCCATTTCCGTGGATTAGGAAGAGACCAGCGTACGTGGCAAGGGGTTCGAGAATCGAAAGAGAATATCCGTCCGCTTAACCAAACGGCACTTCGTGTGGTGGAGGAATGGATCGAAACTCCTGCTGCTAGAATTAAAACGAGCATCGATCGAAACGGTAGGAATTATCCGCTTCTAAGAGGAATTACGGAATCAAATGGAAACGGCAGGAACAAGCCGGGGAGTGATATTCATATAATTTTATCGTAATCAGATGTCTGAGTATTTGAAAATTCCAGATTAAATGTTATCTTTCATTTATCCATTCTAAATTTGAATCCTTCGTCGAAATCACATAACATATTTTTGCGATACTATTGCTGAATTTTACAAGGGATAAACAGCATAGAAAGATTTAACATGTTATAGTCAGCAATTTATTGCAGTTTCTCTCTATTCTATCTATTTTCCATTAATGTAGATTAACTTTAATATCGATTCAACTTTTCATCTTTTTTTAATTGTTAAACTTAGAAAATAACACAGAGTAAATTAAACAGAAAATAATCTATATTGATAAAAAAAGGCATTAGATTAATAATTAATAATTATAGATAGATTAATAATTAAATACATCATATATGTTTTCCAACATTTATCAAATTTGACAAAATTCTTTACGATAAAAAATATGATGTATTTACAACCGCAAAGTTACATCGGTAATCCTCGTAGCGCAGGTAATCCAAACTCCAACAAGAAAGTTTTAACGATTTCACTGCCGGGCAAAAATTTCCGGCGAAATATGAGAAATCGTCGAAACTTTTCCGCCAATCCAAATTGCTTGACGTATTATGAATGATCGACAACATTTTCGGAATCCTGCGAGAAATTTTGGAAAGTAAAGTCTGCGGATGTATTTATCATATGGATCAGTACACTGAAAAAAAAGATTGGTTGCTGCAAATGATATAGATAGCAAAATATGGCGTAGTATTTTATATGGCTGCGGCAACCAATTTTTGGTTGTAGCTGCAAATTTTTAGTTGCGTTAGCCTATCGAAATCAGATACTGACATTGCGGATAGGTTAACGCAATCAAAAATTTATTGCTACAATCAAAAACTGGTTGTTGCAGCCATATAAAAATGCTATGTCATATTTTACTATCTAAATTGTTGCAGCAATCTTTTCTTTCAGTGTAGCTATCCAAATACATGCAAAATAACTTTTTCTATTGCTGAAAACGAAGAGTTTTCTGAAATATTCACGAATAGTTTAAAATTTGCAAGATAATGAATTTTCGAGTACAGAAGTTGCTATGATCATTCGAGAGTTATTTTACCATTCGATGATCAAATCCCCTATCTTGATGAACTAAAATACAGAATGTAAAATTCTACCGACTACGTTTCGCCATGTAGATATTTCCAGTGATCCGAGATCTAAAAGATTTTTTCAAGTTTTTATAAAAATACAATAATCCTGCGCCGATAAATCGATTTGTTGTTCAAGGTGGAATGTCAGGAGATTTTTACTTGCAATTGCTTCAATTCATAGAATAATACTTCGATGAGCTTTCGATATTACCCAGAAGAACCCTATCCATTCTTATCTCATTTATTTATTCCTCTTGATGTTGGAAAAGTAAAGATAATGATAATAAAAGCGCCAAGATCACATGCGCAATATACTTTCTGACATGACAGCAATAAATTCAAATAACGCGCATATTTCATTTCATGTCGTCCATCAAGTGCCATCATGAAGATACGATCGCAATTGCCATTCTTTCTACTGATAGTATCGTTCGCAGAAAAAGTTATACTGAATTTCAACCCTTTGCACTCCACTCTTTTTCCCTTGCACGCAAGCTGTGAAGTTCGGTCCTTTTCTACGTTCTTTCATTACGGAGCGTAAAGCAAAACATTAAAAATCATGACAATGCAAAATTTCTTCTTAACAAAGAAATAATGATTTACGAGTGACTATTAAAAAAATCTCGCTCTACATTATTGTATCATGAAGCCAGGTTGCAATGATTGAAGCTTTTAGCCTCTTGCACTGATGATCCAAGTCCTAAGTTAAATGAATCTCAAGTTGAGTTAGTTCATTACCCCTCTCGAACCTGTAATCGTACCGTAATGTAGCAAAGAAAAAAAAATTAATTTCTGGTTTAGCGTTATCTCTCATCGGCCTCTAATAAAAATCGTGCGTCGGTAGAACCGGTTGCCAGGAGACATTGTGCACTCGCGTGATGGTAAAAGAGTGAAGCAATGACATTTAGAAAGAAGAGAATATATTCAAATCCAGGTTTTCATGACTTAAAGCCTGGTAATAACACGTGCGAGATATCGTGCGATACTTGCACGTACATACCGTAAGAAACGACCATCTCCGCGTAATACGGGCTTCCTTCTCCTTGATTGTGAATAGAAATGCTGCCCGCGGGTCCCCGAGTTAATCGTCTTAACAGCAACGGCGGTTAGTAAATAGCCAAGGATATTGACCGCCCTGAACGTACACGAAGCGGTCGGATAAGCACGTCGTAAAGCAGTTAACGAGGATCGCCGTAGGCCGTCTGTCGATCCCCGTCGCTAATTATCGATGCGTCCCATGTCACAATTATGGCGCGCAGAGACGCACGAGATGATTCGACAAGTTCTCATTGACGTTAACTCTTCCGGTTAATAACATGCGTTTTGCAACTCCTACACGGAAACAGTTTTACTAAATTATCTAAAAATTTAGTAAAGGTACAGATTTGAAAATAAATTTTCTTGAATCATCAAAATAATTATAAAATGTTTAAACTGATTGCTAGAACATTAAAATTTTTTGTAGCATTGCTCATCTATGCTTGTTTGAGTTTTCTATACAAATATTTTGATAATTTAATTAATAACAATTATTTTCAGATTTATCTGGTTAATTTTTAGATATTCAATTCAAAATCGTTCTTTCCATGTATGATGATTACATGGAAACAACAATTTTATAGAAATATTTAAAAATTTTGTTAGATACAAATTTGAAAATAATTTTGGACTATCAAAATAATTACGTGGAAATCTCAGCATGATGAGCAATGGTGTAAAAAAGTTTTGACATTCTAACAGTTTGAGCGTCCTACATAATTATTTTGATGATCCAACAAAATTATTTTCAGGTCTGTATTTAGCTAAATTTTTGAATACTTTAACAAAATTGTTTTTTCCATATACTAATATCACGAAATGAGAACATGGACGAATAATGACATTTGTCTGATCTTTAATATAGACTGTACAACAGAATTGTTATTGTAGAATTTTTTTAATAGTAAGACGAATAGTATTCAACTTTTATAAGTTAATATAAGCTATAATATGAATAATATTGCTGTATATTAATTCATAAATAATTGCTATTATTATTTTAGCATTGTATTTTGTATATTTAGAATGTTATAACTTTTGGATGACATTCATGTAAAATCAATATAATTTCAATGGAAATTCTCCAAAGGCTACTAGGATTGTGTCAATAAGAACTCATGTATTTTATGAAATTTTCAGGCAAACGATATATAGTCATTCATCATATTTAATATTTGCAAAGTTGATGTATGAGCTTACTAAACAGTATTTTCATACCGCATTTATCGAGCATTTAATACAATTGTATATTACGCAATTGCGCATCAGGAAAAATAAAAAAGATATTAGGCTCGTATTACACGTGCTTCACGTAAAAAGGATCAGCAGTCACGTTCGGCATTATCCGTTCAAACGCGTGCATGATTGATTCGTCGCGATAATCCGCGAACGGACACGTATGCGGAAGTGATATTAATTATTCGTTCTAAGCGGTAGCGACGGCGGCCACCGTTAGAAGAATCCCTCGGCCATTTGTCACTCTGTTATCGATTTCAATTTATCTTAATTGCCCGCACGATTAGCTTTCGCGCTCGAAACATGTAGACGGCTTACAAAACGGGCCCCGAAATACAATCGACCCTGCAGTGCGTTGCACGACGGCGGTAGCCGTAAACACTTACTCGTCGTGCGGTCGTTCATTAATGAGCTAATTGCAAATGCATGGAATTAGGCAGGTAGGTATAGGCCAACCTCAAGCCACCGTCTCCCACCTCGGGCTGATGCGTATCGATATCAACCCCTTTCGAGAATGGAAGGGATGCTTTACGTTCTTCTTCCGTCGTATACTTTCACGCTGTCGCTTTCCCTCCCTCCAACCCCGATATCATTCGTCGATGGTCGGTTTTCCCTTTTATGGCACATAACCGTGGCCATTTTGAACCGTGGCCGACGAGTAATTCAATTTATAATTGAGCGAAAACCACCGGCACGTTGGTGCCATTGCGTCTAGCCAGCAGTCTGTCGGTGCGACTCCGTACGGGTCATTAGTACGTCAACGTATCGACCGTTGTTTCCGCGCTGCCTGCCTGGTCCTACCCCGATCCCGTCGCCACCACGCTTCCGCTCTCATCGGAGCAGTCATTAGGAAATACTTCCAGAGTCCATCCGCTCCCAACCCATTCTGACCCCCCTTTGATCCACTATGGCCCACTCTCGCTTTTATTGCGAAAGCTCGTTGGACAACCATCGAGCTAGCCAAATTGACAGATCGACAATCGCCGATTAAATAAACCTGAAAAAATATCAGAGAAGCCTTTACACATGTATAAGAAAGATTTGTGCGAATAAAAAGAGCCTAGACCAAAAGTATCAGGCACTTATATTTTTCTCATTTTTCCGGAATTTTTTATCTACATTTTATCTATTGGTCACTGGTATCATAAGTTTAAAGAATTCTTGAGATAAAGGATAATTTGCAAATATTATAAAATAATAAATTAATTTTTAAGGGAAACTTTAAATAATATGGTTAATAAGATGCCTAATATTTTCGACTAAGGCTGTATTAGCGTGTAATTAAAATAAATAAATCTTAATACAAAAAATTATTTTAAGGAAAAAATGTATTTACTTAATCATGGTTAAATTTTTAATGATATATATTTTACAATATAAACAAAATTTTTTGGAGAACTCTTTTCGTTTCTCATCTTTCTGGAAATACTCATAAATCATTGACATCAATATCAATTCATTTATCATTTCCTTTTCCCGTGTCATTCGCGTATGGGAAATGCATAAAATACGCATAAGCATGCAAGTACGCGTAATCCATACTTCCAAGTTCCCGCGGGAATTCACCGAATTTTAGTGGCAATTTTAGCGAAACGTTCGTTTTATTTCTGCAACGTAATCTACGAAGATACATGAAGGACGAAAGAAATATAAGTTAGAAAACATAGCAAGAATTTTACATTTACAAAGCCGGCATAACGACTTTCTAACAATGAAAAAAATTTAATAACTTCTGAACATGCGCGATCCTATTGGTATGAGATAATTAGCTTTATGATGTAAATACTTATTATCTCATTGAGCTTGATAAAAGCGACCATTAATAAATCGATTAAAGACTATATTTTACAGCTTAACCGAATTAAAACCCTGCGTTGTGGACGAGCGAAAATGGATACGGCAGTCGTTTATACCCGACGATGACGAGAACGATATTGAAGATGAAGAAAGGGCTGATGTCCTCGGGTCGCGAATTGCAACACGCATGAAAGGACAAACCTTCGACCACAACTATTCCTTCCTTCATGTAGCAGTCGTTCGCCATACCTTTCACCTCACCTCTCATCCCGCAGGCAGGCAATGAATCAAAGCCGAGCATTACCGTGACCGTATTGTTCGCGCAATAGAATTTAAACTGGGAGCTCTCTCTCTCCTTTCTTTGCTAAGAACGAACTTGCTGCGCTTCGCTCGGTGGAAAGGGGATTTCTATCCTGCTCCATCATATTTCCATTCGCAGATCGCAACCCTTCGCCCTTCCAGCTGCAGAGAAGTCCCTATCCTCCATCGTCCGCCTTTCTCTCACTGTGGCGTTTCTATGGAAACGGCGCGAGTACCAAAAGCTCCGGTATATCAGGAGAAACGAAGTTGCTCGTAGAGAGAGAGAGAGAGAGAAAGAGAGCGAGCAAGAAAGAGACAGATAGAAGGGCGAAAGGATGAACGAGGAGAACGCAGGAGTCCAAGGGCAAATGGTGGATACATAGATCAGAAAGAGAAGCAACGATGCAACTGCGAATGAAAGCAAGCGGGTGAGCGAGCAAGACACCACGAGAAAGGACGGCACCAAGAACGATGGTACCGTTGGCTTCGGCGAGGGAAACTTTGTAGACGCGACATTTCCTGCTGGCGAACGGTGCAGCCTCACGGGCCATCGAACCGAGAGAGTGAACATATACCAGACAGAAACGTTCTCCAAAGTTACCGGAAGCGGCAGTGACCACGCTCTACGATGTACGTGCTTCAGGGAGGCTGCTAAGTAATGTAAACATCGTGTAAATCTACTACGGACGGGCCAGGATGTTTCAATCCGAACGAGTGCATTTTAGATACAGTCGTGTCTCGAGAATATCGAATTTTTAGCAGCTCCACAAATGTGACAACTTTTCATATACCTAAGTATGTTACAAATTATGTCCAAAAATATGTTATTCACTATAAATTGTATTACTTTGTAGGAAAACAATTTTGTGTTAAAAATAATGTAACATGCTGTGTGATTAAATGGGACAAATAAAAAATATAATATAACTTATATATTTCTTTTTTAATTGCAAATTAAATTCTGTAATATAGATCATTATAAAATTTTAATATGAAAAGTCAACTGCTGATAAATTTCAATAAAAAATATAAGAAATAGAGATCGCAAATATTTTTCAATACTAATAAAATAAAATAAATTTGATAAGATAAAGTAAATCTAATATTTGATACTTGTAAAATTCAGAACATCGATAATTCTCTTGAATATTTTTCTAATCCAGATATCCCTTCACCCCTTGTTAGCAATCAAAGACACGAATATATATGCCATTCGACATGTATGCGAATTCGACGGTAGATATTTGCTTGCGCAGAATCGATAATTTACGGTAATAAACTCTCGAGGACGATTTAAAGCACATAACTGAGATATCGAAGTGACACGGATCATTTTGTTGATATTACCAATGTTCTCATATGATCCGACTAGTCAACATCCATATATCAGGACATCAAGATTTAATGGATCTCCCGATTATAATCGACTAGCGATGATAACAATGGTCAGACTATTACATTACCGTAACGGGAATGCACATTTATAAATTTGTTATATCCTGCATCTATGATAAATACATTACATATTATGTAATGGATACTTAATGGACTCACATCAGACAAGTGATACCACGCGTGATTGATAAAACGCGTGCTATTTTTTTTTTATAACACACTAACATACTGAAATATATATATTACGCTACTAAGTGAATTTGAATCTATCCAAAACCCATTATAAACGTTGATTCACGCACTATCCATGCGGATATCTATTATCGCACAAAGTGTACGCGATAAATGCACATTATGAAAATTTATCTTTTATAAAGACAAATATAAAAACAAACTTACACTTTTTATTATACTTTTCAGAGAATGTCACATTTATCTTATAAAGCAGATTAAACTACAAATTTGTGTTAATTTGTTACATCCTCGTTAAATTTATAATTTTATCCTACATGTAAATTTTCGAATTCATTATACATGTATTTACTGCGTTGTGAAAGTAAAGTATGTGAAAATATTTCAACAAAATATCGAATGTAATCTACAACTATCATCGAGTAACCGAGTGATGGAAAGTATTTTAAAAAATTTAAACAAATCATTTATGTCGCACCTCGTATATCTCATCTGGCATGACGCGATGAGATTCATAGTTCTCGAGCTATTTCGACGAAAAAAGCACGATGGAGTTGAGTTAGATGCGTGCAGAAACGACGACTCGCTCGGTAAAGTTATTCTCGATATTCATCGCACGGGCAACTTTATACGAGCGAAACTGCAGTATCGCCAGCTATCGGCTCCCGATCTATCGGCTCCCGATAAATTGTTTCGCTTACGTGGTCGACAGCACGCTGCGACGAATCCGTCCGTCTCATCGACGACAAATTCGTGCGCTTTCCCGGTATTGGTCCTAAATCATCAAAATCGGTGAGCATCAAAGATCGTCTCGATCGTAAATCATCGAAATCTCATCATACTCGCAAGAAACGTCATCGACCACAATGGACTATTTATAAAGATACGATGCATGATTATTGCATGTCAATGCCACGTATGTAATAAATATCGAGATTAATGTTCATTTGATAACGGATCAAAGTGATCGGTTTTATCGATCTTGAACTATGTACATTTAAGGAATGACTTCGCTTTATCAATTCTCGATGGTGACTTTACTGATAAAAAAAAACCGACACAACAAAGTTTAATTTAAACGTTGATCATAAATGTCGAAGGCAAGTATCGCATTAACTTCGTTATTGCGCGACTCATTTATGCTCACATTCAAATCCTACAGCGGAAGACTTTGTCGTCCGGTGCAAAAGGGATTTAAATGCGAAATTAGTCGCGAGGAAATCCGTGGTATTAAGCGTCACAATATTATATTATAATTCGTTGTCGTCATTTAGTTAATATGTAGTTCTGTCAAAAAAAATCATCTACAACATATATGAAAATATTATTGGTGAAAATATTATTTGTTGTTTTTATTTTCTCAACTATACGATTATACGATTCATTCGTAACAGGAAACAGCCGACAACCATGTTGCCTGTTGCGTCGCCATTTAATTCTCGACGTTGACGTATTATATCCCGCCACATTATATCCCGATAATTATACGCCGCTAATGAGAAAATACAGACACGAGGCGCCGCGATATGCCAGGCGAGACCCGTAAAACTGAATCTTTCATTCGTGATTCATGATTCATAGTGAATCAACCGGCACGAGGCTTTCAAAATGACGCACCTGCCAGATGTAAATTGTGCATCATCATCAAATGACTCTCCCAATTCGTACGGCAGAAGACTTAATCAAATCATATCGAAGATCCATATTCCAATTTCATAACCGATGACAGTTACATCGTTTTGTGACTTTATAGGCTTTCAATATAAATTTTTTAAAAAGAAACATAGGAACGCATTTAAATGGTTTTTTTTATTGAAAACAAATTACAATTTTTGTTTTGTTAAAAAAAATAGCACAATAAATTTTTTTTTGTACCATTAATTAAATTCGTTTCTTTCTAATAAATACTATTGCTTTAAGTATTGAATATTATAAATATAATAACATTTTCAATTTTAATTTTTTAATTACATAAATATTCTGAATCCAACTTTGTGTATTTATCGATTACAGAATTAACATTTTGACATTAATAATAAACCGCTTCATTAAAGTTTATCATATGATATTTAGCATACATTCATTTGCCATTGTCGCATTCAGCAAATAAATGTGTCGTCGAGTTTCACGTTTTGTCATGGTTGATAAAGCACGTCAAAATTTCTATTGAACTTTCTAGCACATTTTAACAACTTTCACACCTCGAGACTAACTTGCATATTCACTAAAGCCATATATTTCACGCATGAACAATTTGTATGATATATCATTGTCTATAAACGACAATGTAGAAATAATGCATTTCAACTTCGATATCTAATAACTGTGTTTAAACAGTTTCATGAGATTTGTCTGCTGAGAGTAGGTAGACAACACTAAAAATACTAAGTAACTAATAATAAGAGAACTGCTTTTCTACACTTTCCAGAACTTAAATGCTTATAATATATCCTCTTATGCTCTGCTCTCGATGTTCACGTGCCTTTCACGCCGTCATTCGAGCGGATCGGCCACCCTTTTTACCTTCGCTAGACGACCCCGTGATGCCATCAGATCCTAATGCGATCCTGTCTATCCCCTATCAATGCTCTCGCTCGCGTTTCACCACGCTACTTCGTAACAGCTATCCAGTGCGAAATCTGAACGATCGGCCAATTTGTTGAAAATAAATTTCCGACTGTCCACCGAGACTCCCCGATCACGAATCTTCGATTACGGGACCATCCCTCACGAAGTCCCGAGAATTGCTCGGGAAGAAGAATAATCGTTTTTCAGATATTGCCTCAGGTTCAAATCTGAAGCAACGAAAATTTATGTGATATAATATAATTTTCGACCAATAGAAACGATATTTTGTGTTATTATTAACACAAAATATCGTTTCCAGAACTGCAAAAAATCATTTCAAATTTGTCACGCATGTAATTAGATGCACAGAAATATCGATTTGTCTGCTACATCAAATTATACTGGTAATATTGGTATTACCTTTAACAGTATTGTGAAAATTATTTTTCGCGAGTAGAGTATGAGAAAATACATTAAATAATAATGATATCACCATACCTCATCAAGGATAATGCTCCTTGAATTTAGTTCGAAATTCGATAGTTAACGCCATTGCTAGTCCGTTTACGGGAGTTTAGACATCACAATGTGACTGTATGGTACACGAGTGTCAGAACTAAGGATCGTGAAATTAATACGCAAACACCTGTAACGATGTAGACTTCGACCACTGATGTAGATACTGCATTCCCCGCTTTATAGAGCCCGAACATAATTACACGTGCCAGTATAAGTTATGCTTAAGTGCGCAATATAATCTGCTGGCGTTAACGGTACAATGTTATTACGCATGTTAAATTTGATCGCCTGTTAGAAGTTTCACGTAGTCTGTGCATGCAATCTTAGCAATAGATGTCTAATATCTCGATATTTCATAAATGTATCAAATAAATTTGTCATAAATTCCCATAAATCCTCACGATAAAGTTTCTTATATATAGCAACAAGACGTACACTGGTATTACAATAATACATATTGCCTAATTAAGTTATTAAATTATTAATGGTTCATATTTGTTTGCAATTATTACAGTTACGTTAAGCTCTTTGAAAATACGCATGTCTCGTGCAATAATTGTACCAGGATAAATACTACCCGTATTACGTGGAAAATCAGTTTACAATGAGCTCTCAATGGTTGTCGCGTGGGTAGATGCTGCGCTCGTGAATAATAAATAAATATATCGATCGCGCGCGTATGTCCCTTCGTCGAGAAAGGTTAACATCCGCCATTAACCTCGCTGACTGGTTGCTTCCAAAGTGTCGCACAATTGATCACGCAGTGTGCTGTATAATTTAATTGGGTAATAAAAATCGAGTGGACATAACACCATAAAAGATGAGTTAAAGTAATATAAATAACATACACATAAATTTTATTCAAAATCCAAAAACTACTTAAAAATAATTAAATTTTGAGATTTTTTAACAAGCTTTTATGATTGCTGCTTCTTGATAATGTAAGCAATATATATATAATGCAAATATTTGCAATATTTACATATTTAAATGAATAAAAAAAATCAGCATGTATTATTAAAAAATAAATGAGCGACACTAACGTTACTAATCCGACATTATGCATAAACGCACAGTACTACATTTATACTCAATTATCCGAGAGTTAAATCGATTTCGCCCACATCAATAAAGCATGCATCAAAAATCATTACTAGATTATAGATTAAGCGACCAATTCAAATGTAATCGCAAAAAAAACCGAGGAAATATTTAGGACTTCCTATATAAAACAATCTAAAAACCGCATCCCACTGCATGAAAGAACGCCACTCTTCTATCTTGCTCTTTTATTCGTGTTATATAAAAAGCGTGAAAATTCGGCAGACCACGAATCACACGCAGGAAGTGACTGTGCAGAAATTATCGGCGAATGCCGGACGGCCACGACCGGTCGAAGTGGACAGCCGAAAAGCGGAAATTGGAGCAGAAAGTCGGTGACCATTTCTCGCAACCTGCGTTTTCCATGGACGGGAATCAAACGGAATCCCCGACCAGTGGCGATAGCTGTGGGATGCGCGAGGGTGGACCCTCCATGATTTATGTCCGCGGGGGTGCTGATACAATGGGAGAATAATGAAGTTGGGCTACCATCGCTTTCCTCCGGCTGGTCCCGACGGCTTAGGTTGGCAAATTAGACAGAGAATATGGGGCGAGAGACTGTCCAACTGCCTGTGAGAGAGTTGGAAGGAGTAGGAGAACGAAGAAGGTTTGTTGGAGGGTTGAGAATGCTCACCGAAGGCTCGCAGAAACAAGGGGCTTCCGCATCGCGATTACACCAAAGGGATCCATATTGTGAATGTCCGAGTGACTGACTGGATTGCCCTTCTCTCGTGCCCTCATCTGCAACATTGCTTTTCTCATTCTGTTTTCCCTTGAAAACGGAAGATAATCGTACACCTTTCTCCTGTGCATCCAATGGCGCGACGACAGATATTTCTCGCCCGTGAAATCTGTAGAAATCCGTTCGTTAATGTAAGCGTTAAAACAAAATGGATAATGGCGACAGCCGAAAGATTTTATATTACACTGAACAGGTATTGAACATGGGGCACGGATATTTTATAATTTCTCGATATGGAGTTCACAATTATCGATTTTATAAACAATCTCATATATAAGTAAGAAGGCAAAATTATTATATAGCTAATTAAGGATTATTTTAATATGTGAAAGTATATATATAGAAAGATTCGACAGTCAAAAATTCAAGAACTTCTACTTGATACTTTGATAATTAATGTGCTACACCAATGAATACATTATAAGATTTAACTTCACCGAAGAATTTCGCTAAACTATGGGGAGAAATGTATTTTTATAATACATTGCTATTACACTGCGGTCTTCGATAAAAATACTTCAATGCAATACCAGATTTTTAAAATAAAGTAAATCTTGAAACATGGCTCGTTTAAAAAATTCATATTTAAATGGAAAAGCTCCAATATTATTATTTTTAATTACGATAAATGTATCTTGAAGAACACAAAATAGAAAAGCTGAACATAAATACATCACAAAAATACTAATCGAAAAGTCGCAATTATATTCGCGTTTACGCCATTGTATTTTTTTGCCGTTTGTTTCTACGAGTGTTTGATTTTTCGCCCTTACCGCTGGTAATCGGGATTGACTCTTGCCACTTCCTTTCTTCACTAACAATGACGCACCTGTCAAATACAGCCGAGGCGCACCTGCCAGAACGGCGCCGAACCTTCCCAGGAGCACGTGCCTGCGGCCGTTTAATCTCGACGGTAGGATGCACACGTATTGGAGGTGAGTCTGTATCGGTGTTGCGGCGCGATTCGCAAAGACGACCTCGTATTAATCGCGTCGTTTAATGTCGAACGGCAATTAAACCTCGCACGTTTGTCGTACGTTTATTATATACCTTTCGACTAATTAAGAGCCACGGGCTCTACTAATGAAAACGCACTATACTTACATCGTCAATGCGATGAGAAAGCATAAACACTTATAAATTAATGATGAGATAATTGTAAATAAGAGCGCACACGCTTTACAGCGAACATTAAAGTTTCACGATTATAAAGCACCTAAGAGAAGAGAGACTGCAAGAGGAAAAGAAAGACAAAGAGTAATGCGCTCGTAGTTTGTCACAAAAATTCGTGCTGCATAATGAACTTCCTTCCCCCTTTTAGCCAATATCTCTGTGAACACGACAACGATCCCGATCGCGGTGAGGGCGTTTTTACATCAGAAATTTTACAAAGAACACGGATAAGATTATCAAAGGGACAGAAGAAGTGCGTAACGTAAAAAGTAAAAAAACGTGCGAGAAAGAAAAATGCAATGAAAAAAGACTGAGCTAAAGAGTGCACTTGGCCAAAAAAAATAGAGATGCTTAACGAACGCGATGTAAGCGCCTAGTGTCGTCGTATCGCGGCATGTTTGACATTGTTTATCAGGAGATAAGGACTTCTACAATCGCCTATTTCGTTGTGAGAATAAGTTTTCGCGAAACGATGAAGACAGCGTGAGTAAAAGTCCTCGTAAAGTTGTTTCGTTATCAAGACCGCCGATCGATCATTAAATCGGAAACTCGTTTGCCTGGCTCTCGACAAGACTCGATGAGTGCAATGAAAATTTGACAGATATAACGATATCGATCCGTGCATCGTGCATACTTGGCATAAATTTAGAAAACATAACAAATAACACAAAACAAGAAATACTAGTACTGTAAAATATCGCAAGTTTTTCATTTCATTTAATTAAATTCATAAATTCATTGATCAATTTAGAACTGATTTTTTTTTATTTTAACATATGATTTAATTTGAAGTTTAATATAACAAGTTATGAGGGACGAACAATTTAAAACATCCTAACATATTCATGAATGGCTATTAGACAAAAATAGGTAAAATTTTCTAATAATTTAGATAAGTTAGGTTATGATTAGTTAATAATCTTTTGATAACATAAACTGATGATTGCAATTGATAAAGATACTACTTGTCGAAACGTCTGATGTTTTTATGATTTCAATATATACATTTTTGTAGTATCATTATGTATTATTTTGTATTAATTTGACCTAATGTTTTAAATTATTGCTCATTCCTTAATCATAACTTATCATATTTTACTTACACATACAAATTAGAATTTTAATATTATTAATTTGAAGTTATTGTAATCTCAAAGTAAACAATAGATTATATTTTTCTTACGCATAGCAATAATAATGTTAAATAAATAAAAAAATGAATATTTTACTTTTATGAACTATTTTTATAAGTACACAATAAAAAATATTAAATGTGCTTGTTAAAATAGAATTATAAAATATATGAATGACAAATTGTCCTCCAACATTCCGTAAACGAGTATACATCATATACCTTATGTTTCACATATAAACAAATGAATGTCATTAATGTATCTACAATTTTTGTATTCACTTTCATAAAAAAATAAAATAGAGATAATGTGTGTGAAAATGAAATTGGATTTGTTTATAATCGGTGTTTTTATTTTCTAGAACATATATTACATGCAAACTTTTTAAGTAAACTTTCTGTATACAAGAGTTTTTGACATATAGTAGGCTATCTCAGAATCCATAACTAGAAAAATCAAGGAAAGAAGGAACAATCCACGATACAATGCCGCGGAACTCCGACCCCGAAGGTATATCGATCATCACGATTGAAATAGAAAACTTTCCCCGTCTGCGATTCCGCGAAACGTATATACCTCATCAAGTATACATTTGGAAACCTTTCCAACGCCGCACAGTAGCACATTGCACAGCTCCGCTCCGATTTCATATCTTCGCCTCATCTCGTTTAGATTCGTGAACAAGAAGAGAAGAAGTGCGACGGAGCGTACAACCTTTCTAGGCTTCGCCTTGCGGAAATTACGATTTTACGAACGTTTTCATTTCTCGTTCCGCACACGCGGCACTTGAATCTCATCCGATTAAGCGACTTTACGATCTCGGCGGTATTTCGCGAAGGAAGAGATCCCGATTCGGATGGATGAATTCTCTTTCGTCCTGAACGCCAGCGATACTATCGTTAAATCCGACGTATATTCTCCAAAAAACAAGGCAGAGTTAGAATAGAAATTGAGAGATAAAACGGCCATGACCTTGAAACTATCATAGAACAAATGCGCGGAAAGCCAGAAGCTGTCGTACAAGTATCTCGCTTGCAATACGGAAATATCGATCCTCACGGTTCCCCGACGACGGAATTCGCTTTATTTCATGCTCCGTTCGATTACCGACCTTTATGGATCCGAGGCTCGATAGTATCGCGAGGCTTTATGGGCAACCATGTAGCGGCAGCACGCAGCGCGACCGCCACATTGAGCGGCGCACTGCCGACCACCCGGTGGTTCTGTGTTTTTTCGAATAAAACGGAAAATGTTTTTCCACGCAACGAGGCAGACGTTGTATCGTGTACCTTTCGCAGCGCACGGATGAACGTACGTATTAAAGATAAATATTCTTGGCTGCCGGCAGTACCCAGTACCAGGCGTGGCGTTCGCCCAGTGGGAAGCAATTTAATGGAATACACGATCGAGGAAGTTCGACACGGAACGCGGCGAGTTGCTTTCGATAAGCCGGCTAGAAACGCAAAGAATCTTTTAGTATGGACGCAGCGCAGTTTAGCGAATTGCAGACTTAGAGTTGCCGTAGGGACGCTTAACATTTACCCATAGCAGCGAACTTTCTTGACTTAAAAAAAAATAACTTCTACAATTAATTAATTATTTTCACAAGGGATTATGGTAATTTATTTTTATTTATTTACGAATAAAAATTTTATTACAGCAAAAAGATACAGAAGAGAGTAAAGTAACCTCATTATATTCTCAAAGTTTTTAAATACGCATCCAGCTGCTTTACACATACAATGATGGCAACTATAAAAATGACAACTACACAAGTTTTACATGTAGAATTAATGTACACAGTTGAAGTATTTTATAATTGCAATAATTATAAAGTAGTTTATTTAATTATATACATTAATACTACATATAAAATTTATATAATTGTCACATTTATAATTGACAGTACTATATTTATATATATTTTTCCCTGAGTGTACTCCAAATTAATAAAAATACGTAATGATTAATTGTATGCAAAATTATTTCTACATTTTCGTTACATTACCAAAAAAATGCAGAATCTGAAGAAATTGCTTTGCATATAATATAAATATTTTAATATTTAAAATACATTGAAATATATGAACACCATAAAGCTATTCTTTCAAATCTATAATTTCGAAAAAAAAATTTCTAAATGTGTATCGATGCATGTTTTTAAATTTATAATAGTAGAATCAGTTGATTCTTCTACGCGAGTATTCAAGTGTTTAATTCACGTGCAAAAATCGTCCTGGCCGAATGATCTTACGAATCCCCTAATCACGCTGCGAACCCATTACAGGATCCATTAGAGATCCTCGTGGCTCTCTACCATCGAATCGTAGAAAAGTTTCGCAGTAACTCAGGTAATTAACGAGGTCGTAGAACTCGTTCATCCCCACAACCGATATCAGGCCAAGACGATGGCTGTGCAGATCCGCATCTAAATCGATTTCGCCCCGTAACTGGCTTCGACGATCATCGAGTTAATTAGCTCAACGTCGTCGTGACGGTTTTAAGATGATTATACGTGCCAACATCATATACGTACGCATGATTGCGGTTTTCGTTAAGTAATTTCCGATATAATATTACGAATTCCTGTTAATCGCGTAACAAGACTTACAATTTCTGCCAATTGAGATCTTTGATCCGCCGTTCTATCTTATATAGAATCGCATTAATGTTTTCATTCATTTTTCTAAAAAAACTCATTTCCTTTCTATAATTTATAAAATATCTCAGGTATTTCTTATAGTTTTATTTAATTTCAAATATTTATATCTAATATACAATTTAAAATTATGTATTAAAGCAAATAAATTTAAAAGAAAAAAAATAATAGATCCAATGCAATTTCCATGCAATTCGCAAAATTTTTTAATATAAAATTATCCATAATTGATAAACTATTAGCACCTTGATATTTCAATCAGAAATATATTCCAGATTGTTAGAAAAATTCAAAAATAAGAAAAAGTACTGAAAATACGAAACATTCTGTGTTAATGCGTTAAAGTTGAGAGTAATGATAGTAAATCAAAAACAGGGAGAATGAAGAAAAGTGTGCTCCAGTATAAAATAAGTTCGATTAGCTAGTAAACATTCGCATAACGAGTATGAACTTTATTACCTTATTAATATTACATGAAACCATCAACCCTCGGAGCTCGCAGCCGAGTGCTGCCGATTTATTGCAACTGCTACGTACACCGCCAGCATAATCAATAATTCAGTTCTCAAATAAACGTCTAGGCGAATTAGCTGCTATCGTTTCGCCTCTTCCATACCGCAAGCCGACCGGTAAATCATTGCGGATTGCACAGGAGTAAAAAGGCTTCGATGTGTATCCATTTAATTCGGTCTACTCTTACTCATCGCATCCGAGGAGAGCTCTTTCCAATGAGCGAATTCGATTAAATCGTCTCTCGAATAAAGTCTCGATTCAGTCCAAGTCGTGTCCTTTAACGATTCATCGGGATTAAGTATTGATCCTTTAATCGATTGGTTCCACGCTTATTTCGCATTCACATACAGTATGCATTGGTAAGGCATGATTTAAAACGACAATATTTTATTATTAATAAAATAAGATGACACTTTTATTGCACGAAATATGTTTATTGAAGAAAGGACAAAACTAATTCACAATTTTCGAGACCAATTCAAGACCAGATTACTTCTTCTTAATACTTTACGACGAATATCGCGAAGTATTGCCGCGCATTCATCGTTACAACGAAATGGAGCCATATCAAAGATCGATTTTTCACGAGGTCTTCATACTGTACTCGCGAGAGCTCATTTTTCTTCGGCGATTTATTGATACTGTTACACGCGTAACAGTCCCTTCACCTTCTTCTGGCCGAAGGTCCTGTACGTCCTACCAGGACTTCATGGTATCAGACGTTAGTTCATAATCTTCCGATAAATCGCCCTGAGGCACCGTGAATCGTGACCAAGCGCTGTCTGATGCATACACAACCGAGTATTGTACACGTGTATGCTTGCAAGCTAGCCATAACGTGTATCAGAATATTTTATAGCAATTTCTATTTGTAGCTTTTACACAATTTGCACTTTGCGTTTGAATCCCTCTTTTTATATTATCTTTTTATTGACTTTAAAATATTAATCCTAAAAGGCACTATTGATAAATTTTACAAGTGAACGAGATTATTGACTATTAAACTACGTGTGTGTGTGTGTGTGTGTGTGTGTGTGTGTGTGTGTGTGTGTGTGTGTGTGTGTGTGTGTGTGTGTGTGTGTGCGTGTGCGTGCGTGTGCTTTCAATGATCACATAGAAAGTTCATTTTGCTTAGCTAAAAGCTAAGACAAGCGGAAATAGATTTTTAAAAATTCTGTTTATTTTACATGTCAATGGATCTCCTAGTAATCAATATTAACATGATAAGTGATTTCAATTTTTAAACAGTTTTTGTATTATTTAAAGATTATGCGTTTCGCGGGTTTCTTCCGTGTTCAGATCTATTTTTGGAATGCCAACGTTTCGTGAACCTTGCGTTCACTTCATCAGGACGAAGAGCTTGATACTGTTGTTTTGCGTTATTATTTGTTATTTTATATTTTAGTTATACATATTTCATATCATTTCAAGATTAAATTTGATAGTGTTTATTTTTTTTCTTCCTTTTAAGTTAATAATTACGTTATTTGTGTTTATATAAAAGTTTAGATTATAAATATTTTGTCATTAAAAATGTAAAATATATGAAAACCTTGTGTTACATTAATTAAAAGTAGCCTATTTTCTTATATGTAAATTTACGTATAACAATACTTATTGTTTAATCCAAGAACAGGCACGATTTTTTTACACTCCATCGAAAAAACAAAGCTCACATTACAGTAGCTTTCTTTATCGATTGGGAATTTATACCTTTCAGTTGAAGTTTCCGGAACATAATTTGTACAACAGAAAGCAGTTTCGACACGCACAAATAACGGCTTAATGAAATCCTCTGTAGAAAACACCCCACGTGACTGTTTACG
>NW_017259254.1:2048850-2052220 GCF_001594045.1 Atta colombica | reverse complement strand
GTATATATTGTGATAAACTTTGTTTTTTTAATATAATAAATAATAATAAGTAAAAAAAATAACTAAAATTATAAAACATAATTTGATTGATTAAGACTCCTTATTATCAAAAAAAAATTAAGGAAAGACAACAGGAATATACAATTACAATTATGGTACAATAATATTTATTGATTAATGTGCTTACATGTTTTGGCTCACTTTTGAGCCCTCTTCAGAGAGCCGAAACATATAAGTGAGTTAATCAATAAATATTATTGTATCATAATTATTATTATATCATAATTATGTATTAATATGCGCAAAAATTACCGCGCCTGATTCCTGTTGTCCTTCCTTACCTTAATTTTACCTTTTCTTTTGATAAGGAGTTTTAATCAATCAACTTATGTTTTATAATTTCAGTTATTTTTTTACTTATTATTATTTCTCTGTCTCACTTATTATTATTTCTCGTCTGACTCTTATTGCCCTTTCTTACTTTAATTTTCTATTAAATTATTTTCTATTAAACTATTATTATATTCCACATGTGTGATAAAAATAAATCATTTTTATATAATTATGAGAAGTCAACACAATATAAATGACTTTATATAGTAGCGATTTAGTCTTGTTTTAAGTTGTTATAAAATGGATTTTACAAAATTTTACAATATTTTATAATTTTTTTTAATAACTATTTTTTACAAACCTTTAAATATACAATTCCATAAAAAACGTGCTATATAGAAGTATTTTATTAATTGATATCTTCCTTTTTTGTCAATACTGTCATAATAAGCTATTTAATATGTTTTTTCCTTTTGTTTAATATTTTCTTGGTTCCTCTTTAACTTTTACAGAAAATATTGATTAAATGTCCTTATATAATTCTTAGAAATAATAAATTATAAAATAAATTGCTAATAAACAATACACAGTTAATAACAATAACTTTTAATTGGGGTGTAAAAAACAGGTGATCGTTTACGTAAAAAAAAATGAGGTGCCAGTTCTCGAGTTAATATCGATAGCGTTCTTCGATAGGATTACATGCCAAAGAAAATTAACAAAATTAAAAAAATTTATTACACAATAATTTAATATCGTATGGCAACAATAAAAATTTAATTACAAAAACGTATATATATATATATCATATCGATTCGAAAATGATCTCTCAGCAGTCATTTCTGACGCATGGCGTTTTTGATAGCCACAAGAAGCGTCCACAAGTAGAATCACCCGACGAATATACGTACGATCGCCGGATATTTGATCCTCCGTCACACAGGATAGCGCTTTCGTTGCGACTTGCCGTACCACTTAAGTTTCCGCCAGACAGCGTTTACCGAGTTTTACTGAAGTACGAGTGGCAGAGAAAGCCAACTAAAAAGTTCCGAGAATCGTAGAATCGCGACATAGTAATCCTGTGAATAACGATAAGTTGCCACCGAAATGGCGTAATTAATCGAATCTCAAAAATCTCACCTCAGATCAATTACTGTATGAGCTTACAAGAAGAAACAAACCTTTTATTATAGTTTCTATGCAAGTAGAAAGAGAATGCAAGAATGCAGAATTATTACTATGACTTTGTTAGTTCAATTTTTATATATCATTAAGAGCTTCCTTTTAATGATGTATAAAAAAAACTGTTTCCTTTGTAATATTTCATAGAATTCATAGATAAATCAAGTCAAGTGTGAATTATACTATACTTTACTTTCTAAATCTGTTGGAGTGAAATCTCATTCCTTTGAAGTAAATCTCATTCCAAAAAGAGTGAAAATCTGCTACTCTCTTGTTCAAGAGAGAAAAGTTTTCACTCTTCCCGTTTTCAAGACTGAACTCAATTTTCACTTCAAGAGATTTAATAAGTACAATGCACAATTAAGTATATCGAAATTATACTTTACTCGTACAACGTTACATTCGTGTATACTTTAGTGTATACAAAATGTAAATATAAAAGAACAGCTCTCTGTTACCAATCAATGTTTACAGAGAGGATGTTAAAATGGATATTGAAGTAGATAAAGAATTGTTTGCATGAAATATGATTCACAGAGAGATAAGAAAATGATGACTCGGTAAGAATGATTACAACCAACAACTGTACAACTGCAAACCGATGGAAGTTGCAAGCACATTCGTAGTTATCAATAACTAATATTGTATTACGCATGATTTACGCTGAAATCGGGTCGATGGAATAATGGGGTTGACTGGTCGGTAATCATGATTATGCGACGACCGGTATTGAGCGGACAACGGCCAACAATGACGGATAAAATGTGTTAGTCTATCGGGACGAAATGGTCTTTTCATCGGGATCGTTGAACTAGAGACAGAGACAAGAGCAAGGCAAGGTGAGAGTGAGCGACTGAAACGGGAGCGAATAATCGGATTATTAATAGTTTAGCGATGTATCGAGCATGCTTCGATCTAACACCAACAACGGCAGCAATCAATTGCGTACCACCTCAAGCTAACAATATGATCAATCAGACCGTTATGCGCATATAACGTTTTATCAAATCTGTCTTAAACTTATGTATTCTCGTGTGTAATAAATGACTCGTATTTAAGAACATAATATCAATATCGAACAATAATCCAGCCAACTTATTAAATCAGATTAGAAGAGAATGAAAAGAGTGCAATTTGTATCGCATAATATTATGATATGAATCTTAATGAGTTTTCATTACGAAAATTTTAATAAAAATTAATAATTTTCTGATAAAAATAAAGAGATAATAATATTTTTACAATTATATGGAATTTAATTAATATTCATCTCTTTTCTCTCCCTTCCGAATATAAACACAAATTCGATTATCTGTACTCAGATTAATATACTGTTTTTATATTGCATTATTCTGTCGTTTTATATAAAATGAAATATTCAAATTTTTATTAGCCGAATTACAAACAGGTTCAACACAATTATTATATGCATTATTATTTAAATCATTAAAGTAGATGATATATATTTTAGCATTTTAATTTATTTTTATTGCTTATTCCAGCATTTAGATATTATTAATTGCTTATTTCCTCGCAGCTGCGAGTAGATGCTATACTCATTTAGAAATCGGTTTATAAAGTTTATAGAGCGAAGTTAATAAAACGATTTATGATAATTTTATACTTCCACCATTCGGTTAATATTTAAATTATTTTAAATTGGCAAACACTCTTGAATTTATTCATGTGTACATAAATAATACCCAAGTAATATAAATTTAAATAAGAATATCCATTTTTTAAATAAGTATTAAAAAATAATAAAAATCGCCAATAAATGTCCACGAACTCCATTATGGACATGAGCGTTTCCATTTTTAAATATATTATATAATGAATACTACATAATACACAA